>NC_025993.2:28824035-28834035 GCF_000442705.2 Elaeis guineensis | reverse complement strand
GTCCAGCTCCCGTAGGAGTCTGGACGAAGTCTTCCTGCGGCCAGAGTCGGAGACGAGATCTAGCTCCCGTAGGAGTCCGGGCGAAGTCTACCTGCAATTAAAGTCAGGGGCGAAGTCCGGCTCCCTTAGGAGTCCGGACGAAGTTTACCAGCAGTTGAGGTCGGGGATGGAGCCCGACTCCCGTAGGAGTCCGGGCGAAGCCTTCCAGCAGTTGAGGTTGGGGACGAAGTCTGGCTCCCGTAGGAGTCTGGACGAAGTCTTCCTGCGGCCGGAGTCGGAGACGAGATCTGGCTCCCATGGGAGTCCGGACGAAGTCTACCTGCAATTAAAGTCAGGGGCGAAGTCCGGCTCCCTTAGGAGTCCGGACGAAGTTTACCAGCAGTTGAGGTCGGGGACGGGGCCCGGCTCCCGTAGGAGTCTAGACGAAGCCTTCCAGCAGTTGAGGTCGGGGACGAAGTCCGGCTCCCGTAGGAGTTCGGACGAAGTCTTCCTGCGGTCGGAGTTAGAGACGAGATCTGGCTCCCGTAGGAGTCTGGGCGAAGTCTGCCCGTAATTAAAGTCAGGGGCGAAGTCCGGCTCCCTTAGGAGTTCGGACGAAGTTTACCAGTAGTTGAGGTCGGGGACGGAGCCCGGCTCCCGTAAGAGTCTGAGCGAAGCCTTCCAGCAGTTGAGGTCGGGGATGAAGTCTGGCTCCCGTAGGAGTCCGAACGAAGTCTTCCTGCGGCCGGAGTCGGAGACGAGATCTGGCTCCCATAGGAGTCCGGGCGAAGTCTACCTGCAATTAAAGTCTGGGGCGAAGTCCGACTCCCTTAGGAGTCCGAACGAAGTTTACCAGCAGTTGAGGCTGGGGACGGAGCCCGGCTCCCGTAGGAGTCCGGACGAAGCCTTCCAGCAGTTGAGGTCGGGGATGAAGTCTGGCTCCCGTAGGAGTCCGGACGAAGTCTTCCTACGGCCGGAGTCGGAGACGTGATCTGGCTCCCGTAGGAGTCCGGGCGAAGTCTACCTGCAATTAAAGTCAGGGGCGAAGTCCGGCTCCCTTAGGAGTCCGGACGAAGTTTACCAGCAGTTGAGGTCGGAGACGGAGCCCGGCTCCCGTAGGAGTCCGGGCGAAGCCTTCCAGCAGTTGAGGTCGGGGATGAAGTCCAGCTCCTGTAGGAGTCCGGGCGAAGCCTTCCAGCAGTTGAGGTCGGGGACGAAGTCCGGCTCCCATAGGAGTCCGGACGAAGTCTTCCTGTAGTCGGAGTCGGAGACGAGATCTGACTCCCATGGGAGTCCGGGCGAAGTCTACCTGCAATTAAAGTCAGGGGCGAAGTCCGGCTCCCTTAGGAGTCCGGATGAAGTTTACCAGTAGTTGAGGTCGGGGACGGGGCCCGGCTCCCGTAGGAATCCGGGCGAAGCCTTCCAGCAGTTGAGGTCGGGGACGAAGTCCGGCTCCCGTAGGAGTCCGGACAAAGTCTTCCTGCGGCCGGAGTCAGAGATGAGATCTGGCTCCCGTAGGAGTCCGGGCGAAGTCTGCCTGCAATTAAAGTCAGGGGGGAAGTCCGGCTCCCTTAGGAGTCCGGATGAAGTTTACCAGCAGTTGAGGTCGGAGACGGAGCCCGGCTCCCGTAGGAGTCCGAGCGAAGCCTTCCAGCAGTTGAGGTCGGGGATGAAGTCCAGCTCCCGTAGGAGTCTGGACGAAGTCTTCCTGCGACCAGAGTCGAAGACGAGATCTGGCTCCCATAGGAGTCCGGGCGAAGTCTACCTACAATTAAAGTCAGGGACGAAGTCCGGCTCCCTTAGGAGTCCGGACGAAATTTACCAGCAGTTGAAGTCGGGGATGAAGTCCGGCTCCCATAGGAGTCCGGACGAAGTCTTCCAGCAGGTGGTCGACCACCGCCGAACTTGGGTGGAATCCGCCCGTCGTGGTGAGTCCGGTCGACATTGGTGGGGGTTCATCCGTCGGCAGAACTTGAGAATGTTGCGGAGGCTCGATCGCCAGAGAGGTTCGGTGAGGTGTCGTCGGAGGTCTGACGTCAGTAGGATCCCCGGAGGGTCGCCCCTATCACGAACTTCAACTGGGAGGTATTTTATATCCAACACCAGTCCCCCTACTTTCGAGTTCGAGTTTCGAATGAAGGAAGTACAAAGAAATTTCCACAGCTAAAGTTGTCCCCTTGAATCCCGTGCACGATCGTCCTCAGATATTCTGGCCTTTAATGCGCGCATGCTGGAGTCTTTTCGAATCGGGGCGATCCGAAGGGATTTTTCGAAATTTTCGCTGGAGCGCTGGCCCAGGTACGACGCAGTAATGGCTCTGTCAGCTGTCAGCCACTTTTAGCCGCCTACCGTGGTGAGTGGGACACGTGGCGAGCACGGGTCGGCCTTGGGGGATTCGTGATCATTATGGCGCCGGATCCCAGGGTCTATTTAAACCCGCCCTTCCACCTTTAGGGGCCCTATTTCGCCTGAAAGTTCTGTCGGTGTTCGCCTTCTCTTCGAGAGTTCTGACCCTCCTTGGCGTCTTCCTTGGCCCTAGGCATCCTTCGAGTCATCCCTTTCTTTGTTTAGGTATTTCTACACCTTCAAGCGTCACCCTTCGGTAAAAGACTGGTGGTATTTCTCCCCCTAGTTTGGCAAGAAGGGGTTGCTGAAAGGTGCTCCCTCTTCAATCCACAACTGGAAGGAGAAGTACCTCTTCGTCCACTGCCCGACTTTGAGGCTGGGATTGTCCCCTTGGGACTCTTTGAGGGACTCTGTCCGCCGGGCTCCTAGCCGGGGGGAGGATGACCTTCAGGCCGTCCGAAAGCTTCTTGACTATTCCGCTCCTTTCCTTCCCAACCTTCTGAAGGAGCAGTTCTTGTTCAACATCGGCTTGAGCCCCCAGGATCCTGCGAGTATCCCATCTTTCCTTTCCTTTTCTCTTCTCCCGCTCTTCTTCTCTCTCTCTTTTTCTCCTTCTCTTTTTTTTCTCTTTTTTTTTTTTTGCATGTCGCTTCTTCCTCTTTCACCCCATCACTGACCTTCTTTTTCTCTCTCTTTTTTTTTAGGAATGGATGCCGAAGCGGCACGGATGCTTGCCAGGGGCCTCAAGGCCCACAAGAGAAAAGGCACCGCGGCCTCCGGATCAGCAAAGAAGGTCAGAATGGAGGAGACGAGCTCGACCGCGCCTGTCCAGGCGGCCCCCACGGTCGACGTTCCTTCAGACGCTAAGCCCCCAGCTCCCCAGACCTCTTCAAGGAGCTCTCCCGCTGAGGTTCCCGCATCAGGGGACCGCGTCGAGGTGGTGCCTGGGGCCGAGAGGGGGAGGAGAAGGAAGTCGGTGGCCCGCAGGGTGAGTAACCGTCAGGCCGCCATCGAAGAATCCCACGATTCCAAAGAAGAGCCGGGAGAGAATCCCTTCAATGATAGGGACTTGATAAAGCGGTTGATTGACGGCTGCATCCTGCCCGAGGTCGTCGAGAGGATTGATCGCGCCGATCCCGAACAGCGGGTTTGGGACTCCCTAGGGTCCTTTCTCGAGGTAAACAGATTCACCTACCTCCTTCCTTTCGCACCTTTGTTTAATTAATTCTCCAACTCTTATTTTGACCTCCTGGCCGCCCTTGCAAATCGGGCACCAGCTCCTCACCAACATCGAGGCGACGAATCGGACGAGAAGGGATGTCATCCAGGCGGAGGAGCATCGTCAGACCGAAGTCGCCCACCTTCAAGAAAAGGTTGCTGAGGTAGCCAACCTCCAAGAGGCCCTGGAGAAAGAAAAGCAGGCCCTGGAGCAAGAGAAGCAGACCTCGGAGGAGACGGTGAGAAAGGCGGAGGCTGAGGTCGCCAATTTGGTGGAGCAGATCCCGGTCCTGGTCTCGGAGGCCAGGGTTCTGACGGTGGAGGAGTTCAAGGCCTCTGCGGAGATGAGGGACCTGAACGTCAAGTTTGGCCAAGAGGCCTTCATTAAAGGATTCGAGCTGTGCCAGAAGAAGGTGGTTCAGAGATTTTCTGAGCTCGACCTCAGCTTCTTGGGCGAGGCATCTGAAGACGAAGCCGGTCCCTCTCCCACTGCTACTGCCACCGCAGCCCCTCTTCCGGGGACACCGAGCTCCCCAGCCCCTACTCCAGAGGTCTGAGACCTCTGACTTTGTACTTTTTTTTTACTGCAATTTTTCTTCTCCTTTTTGTCTTAAAATATATTCAATCAATAAAGTTGAATTTCTCCTTATGGAGGGCTTCTCCACTCTTCCTTCCTCCTTTTTTGTTTTTCTTTCTGCAATGAGACGCACCTTGACGCTTTTGTCTCCCGATGGCAGTATCCTGCCGAAGCGCTTCCCCTGCCACAGGGGATTCCACTGAAGTCTACGATCCAGCGTCTGAAGAACGAAGTTCTTCATTTGACAAAAAGGTCGAAGAAGATGGAAGGCGAGCTTCGCAGGTTGAGGGAGAGCCACTCTGAAGCCACCGCGAAGGCCACCCGCTTCTGGAACCTCCACATGAAGGGGATCATGGAGTACAGTCAGAGGAAGGTGAACTTCGAGAAGGAGCTCGAGGAACACAAGAAGCGCGCCAGCGATCGATCTTGGGCTCAAGCTGCCAAAATCAGTTCTCTTAGAGTGGAGCTGTCGGCTGCGCAGGAGAGGATTAGCCAGTTGGAAGGAAACTCATCCTGGCTTTTGACTCAGGCCGACAGCGATCGGGAATGGTTGAAGAAGGTCTCCGACCTTCAGCAACAGCTCCAGGATGCCGAGGCGAGCTATGACGCGTACCGGGCCGGCTAGCGCAAGCAGGTGGACGAATACAAGGGGAGGCTCAGGATGGCGACCGACGAGGTTGCCCACCTTCAAAAGCAGCTAGCCGAAGGGGATCAGTTTGCTCCCGCTCTGGATTCCAGCGAACTCCAATCCCTGAGAAGAACCGTAGAAGAGCTATCTGTCGCTCTTGGGGAGGGGAAGGCCGAGCTGCAGTAATTGAAGATCCAGCTGGTATGCGAGCAGCAGGCCGTCAAGGACGCAGAGGCAGAATCCGAGGTCCTGAAAAAAAGGTGTCGAGAGGCGGAGAACGAAAGCCAGCAATTTCACCGAAGATACATGGAGATACTAATGAGAGAGAGGAAATTGGAAGCAGAAGTCGAAAGTTTAAGATGTTCCCTGACGAGGGTCGAAGCCGAAAGTTCGAGGTCGGAGGAAGCTGGGCCCTCTTAGGGCTCTTTTTGTCTTTCATCCTTCTATATGTCTCCTTTTGCAGCTTGTTTGTTTGTTGGTGTTGTAGCTTTTCTTTTTCTTTTTGACGTCGATGTCGTCTGGGGGTTCTTGGGCGTCGCCGCATCGGCTTGCTTTTCTTGTCATCTTTCTTCTTCAGCCTCAAGGGCTCTGTAATGCATGTTTTGCTAATGAAATGAAAAGGTCTTTGCTATCTTACCCGTATGTCGTGTTGAACTGTCGTGCGCCGAACTTCTTTCATTTTTGTCCCGCATGATGTCGATGTTGTTCGAGGATTTCTTGTTCATCTGTGCATTAGGTCATCATTGTCGAGTTTCTGGTTCGGCGTCGACGCCGCTCGAAGGTTTCTGGTTATCGCCGTGTCGATTTGCTTTTCGTTTGCAACCGTAGATCTTACTTTCTCTTCCTCCCTCTTCATAGAGATGAGGTCCTTTATGCTTTTAATGTAGTTCGGCCTTCATTTTTCGTTGGGGTAGGGGGTCGCGGTGGCGTAGAGGGGTCGTCGCGAAAGTTTTTTTTTTCTTGTCGGGTCTCGAACGGCCGGACCTTAGTCGGCGTCGCGACGAGGTTCTTCCCCTATTTCTGATGTGGTCGGTTTCAGCTCAAGTTAGGATAAGGTTCTCCTTCTGTCCCTAACGGGACTGTGGGGGCACATGTGGGTGCTGTATGGCCTCTCCTCCCACCCGGTCTGAGTGTAACCGGGCCTTCGACTTTGCTCATGTTAGGATGAGGTTCTCCTCCTGTCCCTAACATGGCTATGGGGGCACATGTGAGCGTTGCAGGGCCTCTCTCCCCATCCGATCTAAGAAGAATCGGGCCTTTGGCTTTGCTCATGTTAGGGCGAGGTTCTCCTCCTGTCCCTAACATGATCGTGGGGGCGCATGTGGGTGCTATTTGACCTCTCCCCCCATCCGATCTAAGAGGAACCGGGCCTTCGACTTTGCTCATGTTAGGGTGAGATTTTTCTCCTGTCCCTAACATGGCTGTGGGGGCACATGTGGGTGTTACAGGGCCTCTCTCCCCATCTGATCTAAGAAGAACCGGGCCTTCGACTTTGCTCATGTTAGGGCGAGGTTTTCCTCCTGTCCCTAACATGGCTGTGGGGGCGTATATGGACGCTGTTTGGCCTCTCCCCCCATCCGGTCTAAGGGTAACTGGACCTTCGACTTTGCCCACATTAGGGTTTGTTTTTGTTGCCCGAAGGGGTCGTCCCCTGTTGTTACATGTCCGTGCCAAGAAAAAAAAGGTGTGTAGATCTGAAAGGAATCTTGATTTAAAATAGAGTCGTTCGTTATACATTTGCAAGTTTTCAAATCCTAGCACTGTGGAAGGTCTGCTCCCTGTCGAGGTCCTCCAGAGATCGAGTTGATGATCCCGATTGGAGGCCGATCTCCGGGCTGCTTTTTCCTCCTTGGCGGCTCAGGCTGCGGCAGGGCCCTTGGCCGATCTTCTCTACCCTCAGGCCGGCATCGAATGAATCTGTCGAGCCAACCTCGTCGGATGAGCTCCTTGATCTCATCTCGAAGCTGGATGCATTCCTCCGTGTCGTGGCCGTGGTCGCGATAATAGAGGTAGAACTTGTTAGGATTGTGCTTCCCTGGGTGCGTGCACATCTTCTCTAGCCTAGGGAGCAGCTCTCTGACCTCCATCAGCACCTAGGTTTTCGACGCGTTGAGGGGGGCATAGTTGCAGAATCTTTCTAGGGGAGAACCCCGTCGAGCCCGACGATCCGGGCTTCCCTGCCTGCGTAACCGGAGAGGAGTCTGGACACGCTTGTGCCCGGGAGGAGTTTGAGAACGTGGCCGAGCTTCTCTCGGCCCTTTTTTGACTACAGGCTTATTCGAGTCTTCCACCTGCCGCTCTCTCACGGTCTCCTCATCCTTCATTTTAAAGGCTTCTTCCGCTCGGGCGTATCCTTCGGCCCGAGCCAACGGGTCAGCAAAATCCCTAGGGTACTTCTTCTCCAGGGAGAACAAAAAATCGTTCTTCTGAAGGCCGCCCTTCAGAGCGGCCATCGCTACCGACTGATCCAAGTTCTGAACCTCCAGCGCGGCGACATTGAAACGGTTGATGTAGGCCCGAATGGACTCCCCCTCCCTCTGCTTGATGTTGATGAGGGACTCCGAGCCCTTCCGGAGATGCCGGCTGCTGACAAAATGGGCCACAAATTGGTGGCTCATCTGATCAAAGGAAAAGATGGTACCCGGCTTCAGCATCGAGTATCAGTTTCTCGCCGCTCCCTTCAAGGTGGATGGGAAGGCTCGGCATAGAATGGCGTCGGGCACGCCATGAAGCAGCATCATTGTCCGGAAGGCCTCCAGGTGGTCAATCGGGTCCGAAGTCCCGTCGTAGCTTTCAAATTGAGGGAGCTTGAAGTTTGGCGGGATCGGTTCCTGCATGATCATTTAAGAAAAGGAAGAGTCAGTACAAATGTCCTCACCATAAGCGGAAGGAGCATGGCAGAGTTCCTCGATCCATCGGTTCATCTCCTGAAGCCTCCGATCCAGAAAATCCTCTCGACTACGGGTCTCGAGGATCTTCTGGCAGGATGGAGGTAGAGATCTTCCAGGGGTGGAATCATGGTCTGATTGGGGGCTTTCCACCCTTGGATTCATCTTTTCGGGAAAGACTGGGCGGCTGGCCCAAGTGGCCCATCCCACCGTCGAATTTTGGAGTTCTGGCGATGCTCTTTCTGATCGCACTGATGCCTGCGGCTGCTGCTGCTGTTGCATGGTCTGCACAGCTTCAATGAGGCCTCTGACCTGCTGCACCAATAGGTCGAATTGCTCCGCACCAACCGCCATTGCCGGAGGAGGGGGTAGAGGCTGGGAGACTGGAGGTGAGGCCGGAGCCTGAGATCTGACCGCGGAGGTCGTGGATCGCCGTGTGGATGCTTTGCGGGGAGGCATCGGGCGAAGACCTAGTGGGGGAAAGAGGAGTGGATGTCAGAGAAGATGATCGGATGCGTTGAGCGCTCCTTTAAGAATAAGGGTACTGCGAAGACACAGGCCCCTTCTTCTAACGCCAATCCTGTTGGTGCAAAAATCCACCTGCGTCGGAGAAGCTGGAGTCGAGGGAGTCGCGGTCGCCGTCGGGACCTACAAAAGAAGTCTAAACCGGAGTTGGGGTTGCTCCGGCAAGACTCTCCGACGCTCAAGTCAGTTCTCTGCCTCAACAAGAATGGAGTGCTCGAACGAAAATTTTAGTAGAGTTTTGGGATAGAAAATAGAGCTTAGAGAATAACGTATCTGGGATCCTCCTTTTATAGGCGGAGGGGGCAACAGACTGATAGCGATGTCCGTAACCATCCGACAGTGGGCTACCTAGGGTCAGGAGGAGTTTGTTGCGAAGAGTAGTGGAGTGGGATCGTGGCTGTCACCGGAACATGCCACGTGGAGCTATTGCGGGGAGTGGAGCGGCGTCCGTTGTCGCGACTTGCCAGAGGGTGGAGGAACCATGTGGTATCCGTCGCAGGAAGTGGAATAGAATCGTGGCCATTATTGTGGTTTGCCAGGGAGTAATGGAGCCGCGTGGAATCCGTCGCAAGAAATGAAGCAGAGTCGTGGCCGTTACTGCGGCCTGTCAGGGAGTGATGGAGCCACGTGGAATCTGTTGCAGGAAGTGGAGCAGAGTTGTGGCCATTACTGTGGCCTGCCAGGGAGTGATGGAGCCGCGCAAAATCTGTTGCAGGAAGTGAAGCAGAGTCATGGCCGTTACTGCGGCCTGCCAGGAGGTCCAGGCCTGTCGGCCAAAGTTCGACTGGAGTGTCTGGAGGAGAGAGATGGCTAGCTACCCGTCTGAGAGGAGCTCGGAGTCCGGCTCTCGTAGGAGTCCGGACGAAGTCTTCCTTCAGTCAAAGTCGGGGATGAGGTCCGGCTCCCGTAGGGGTCCGGACGGACTCTTCCCACAGCCAGAGTCGGAGATGAGATCTGACTCCCATAGGAGTCCGAGTGAAGTCTACCTGCAATTAAAGTTAGGGCCGAAGTCTGGCTCCCTTAGGAGTCCGGATGAAGTTTACCAGCAGTTGAGGTCGGAGACGGAGCCCGGCTCCCGTAGGAGTCCGGGCGAAGCCTTCCAACAGTTGAGGTCGGGGATGAAGTCCGGCTCCCGTAGGAGTCCGGATGAAGTCTTCCTGTGGCCAGAGTCGGAGATGAGATCTAGCTCCCGTAGGAGTCCGGGCGAAGTCTACCTGCAATTAAAGTCAGGGGCGAAGTCTGGCTCCCTTAGGAGTTCGGACGAAGTTTACCAGAGGTCGGGGATGGAGCCCGGCTCCCGTAGGAGTCCGGGCGAAGCCTTCCAGCAGTTGAGGTCGGGGACGAAGTCCGGCTCCCATAGGAGTCCGGGCGAAGCCTTCCAGCAGTTGAGGTCGGGGACGAAGTCTGGCTCCCGTAGGAGTCCGGACGAAGTCTTCCTGCGGTCGGAGTCGAAGATGAGATCTGGCTCCTGTGGGAGTCCAGGCGAAGTCTACCTGCAATTAAAGTCAGGGGCGAAGTCTGGCTCCCTTAGGAGTCCGGACGAAGTTTACCAGCAGTTGAGGTCGGGGATGGGGCCCGGCTCCCATAGGAGTTCGGGTGAAGCCTTCTAGCAGTTGAGGTCAGGGATGAAGTCCGGCTCCCGTAGGAGTCTGGATGAAGTCTTCCTGCGGTCGGAGTCGGAGACGAGATCTGACTCCCGTAGGAGTCCGGGCGAAGTCTGCCTGCAATTAAAGTCAGGGGCGAAGTCCGACTCCCTTAGGAGTCTGGACGAAGTTTACCAGCAGTTGAGGTCGGGGATGGAGTCCGGCTCCCGTAGGAGTCCGAGCGAAGCCTTCCAGC
>NC_025993.2:28766535-28816535 GCF_000442705.2 Elaeis guineensis | reverse complement strand
AAAAGGAATCTAATATACCTAATTTGACAAATTCTGCACCAGCCAGCCGAGCCTTATATCATATACACAATTTGCCTTCTTTTAATGTACAAGGTAGAGGTTACAAAAATAAATGGAACTAAAAAGAAAGAATCTTTATTGAATTTTTGACCAGCTGATCCTAAATTTTGCTAACATATAGTAACATTTGTTATGAGATGTTCTTAGGACATTATTTTTCTTTTTTTTTCTTTCTTTTTTTGAAGCAAGGGAAGACTATGTATGACAGAGCAATACACAATCACCGAAATTGGATTGAAATAAAACTAAAACATAGAATCAAAGAACAAGCAAAATGAAGAGCCAAAAATAGAAGACAAGGTAAGCTGCTACATGAGTAAAGAGCAGGACATCACTGTTAGAAGAAGATAAGGATAGGAGGATAGCATTAGGAATCCTATAAATCTAATAAAGAAACTAGTCCAACCTTAAGTAAAATCCTTTGATCTTTTATCAGACCTTGACGAAGTCGAGCAGTTCCTTGTGGCTGCAAAGGATCGACCAATTATTAAAGAGATTTAAACTTTGTAATAGCTATAGCATGAGAGGAGCTTTTATGAAGAAAGATTCTTGCATTTCTCTCATTCTGATATGACTAAATAAAGGCAGCAATAAGCATGAATATGATTGGCTGCACATATTTAGGAGAGTATCTTCACCTCCAATGAGAATATAATCTAACAAAGATCCAGTAGGTAGAGGGGCCCCAAGCCAAGAGCAAAGACCATCCCAAATGGCTGAAATTAGAGGATAGTGCATGAATATGCTTCTTGGATTCAATAGGATCATCATAGAAAACATAATAACCAAAAGATTTTCCAGTTTTCCTAACAAGATTTTCTCTTATATTAGGCTTATTCAAGAGAGATAATCAAAGAAAACATGTAATTTCAGATGGGGTTTTAAGTTTCCACTGGGTTGAAGTAGTCTCCCATTTAACCCCTCTAAAGTTTATGAATTTATAATAAGAGGCAATAGAGCTAAGCTGATAATTAACTAATAAGGATAGTAAATTATCCAATTCAGCCTAGCTTAAGGAGTGATGGGAGGAGCATCTAAGGTTCCGGCATTGAGATCTTGAGTTGAATAATGAAACAATTTTCTCTGATTTAGATG
This sequence comes from Elaeis guineensis, assembly GCF_000442705.2. Lineage (NCBI taxonomy): Eukaryota > Viridiplantae > Streptophyta > Magnoliopsida > Arecales > Arecaceae > Elaeis > Elaeis guineensis. Next base: position 28,815,380 of record NC_025993.2, on the reverse strand, counting down.
ATAGGCTCAATATAAATTTTGAAAGAAGTCATTTAAAGGAGAGTCATGATTTAACAATCTTTCGAAAATAGAGTATCCATACCATTTCCAAGAATGTATTTGGATCTATTTTGAAAAGACATAAGCAATGCTAATATCTCTCCATAAGTTGGAGCACCTTTTTTTATGCTTCCATCAAGGACAGAGCTTAACTTTTTTATGATAAACTAAAGATAATAACCTTCTCTAAAGGTTTGGTTCTTTTTGAGGAACTGCCAACCCTTTTTAGAAAGCTATGCATGGTTGAAATCTTTGAGGTTTTTGATATTGACACCCCCTTTTTCTCCAGTCATGCAAACTTTATCCCAATTGATCTTGTAAGAGATACCTTAAGCGTTATTAGAGCTCTTCCAAATGATAGATCTTCTCAAAGAGAGATGTTTTGATAGCCCATGCTAGAAGTTTGAAAAGGGATATGTAATAATAGGCAAAGAGGAGAGGACAACATTTATAAGGATAACATAGCACCTGAAGGAGAGAAACTTTTCATTCTAAATTGAGATTTCAATTCCACCTTTGCTACTAAGGGAAGCCAATTAGAGTTGGAGAGTTGATTGGGTTTTGGAGAGAGGCCAAAATAAGATATAGGAAAGGGAGTGGGAGGGTGCAATCATTGCCGAAGAAGGCCATTGAGCTCTTTTGGAAGTTGATGGATAGACCTAAAACTATTTTCAAATAGTAGAGAATTGTCTCAAGGATAAAAACACAAATTTAAGTATCTTAATCATGCCATTGGTCCAAAGGTCTCCAAGCCTTTCAAAAAGATTGAAGTGAGCTGCTTTATTTAATAGCTTACTGAAAAACTCAACTACGAGTACGAAAATATATGAGGAGAGAGGGTTGCCCAATCTAGGGCTACATTTACAAGAAATCTAGTAACCATTGTCCCATTCATGCACAAGGCCATCTTAGAGAAAGAAAGCAGGTTACTCATCCCATCAAACCATTTATCAGGAAAATTCCTATGCCTAAGCAGCCTATAATGAGATAAGAAATATTTAATTTGTCAAAAACTTTGACAAAATCAATTTTACAAACTAGACTCCCTAATTAAGATGCTTTTCTTGCATAGAAAAATACTTCATAGTATATAGAATATTATCAATAGAAGATTGACCTTTAATACCTTAAACATGAAGCTTTTCTAGAGACTCAGTCTATGTCACCCTTTGACAGGCCTATGACCTTATGGCTGTCTAAAGACCTTAAGGAATAATGATTTTCTTGCACTGACAACACATTAAGACTGGATACCATGTGCCTAGGCTTTTGTAATTTTTATGTTATGGTGCAAAATTATCTTGAAATTAAATTCAAATTTGAACTTTGCAAATAGGATTATTATAAGGATATGTGTCAAGGATTCTAAAATCTATAATCCTCACATTACACATTTCAAAATTAGTATGGCAAGGTAGTTGGCCAAAATTATAATTACCATGCACACATACACACAACACATAATACTTCACAAACATGCATGATCGGACAGGTTGAGCAAACAAAATATATGCATGTGTGGTTGCCAGCTGAACACCCACAAAGTCCAACTAGGCATGGAACTCTTGGATTTCAACAAATACAAGTATAATTTTAATTAAATATCCAATGTAGGATTATTTAACATGCAACTCAAAATTTAGAACCTTTAAATTGAAGATCGTAAAATTTTCCAACAAAAAGTTCCGTAATAGTTAGCCATTCAATAAACTCATCTCCCCACATTATTTCATTTCCATTATCCAGCCTAAACTAAAGGCAATTCTAGGAGGCTGCTAGATTATTACTAATTTTCTTCCCTGGAGGTGAGGCATGCAATAATTCTGCTACTCCTCATGCCTATGACATTACTTGATGAGCAGCTTCTTTAGCAACTATCATCCTCTCTTGGCCTCAATGGCTCTCTTCTCAACTCGACTAGTTCTCTCTACAAACCTGAAAGGCTCCTTCTCAGCATGTGCAATGTGGCTTTCAATGTGGACTAGTTCATGTCCTCTAGCAGAGGCCCTATCTTTTGTAGCTTGGAGAGCTACCTCTTCTTTAAGCTAGGCTGCCATCTTCTTGGCTTCATGCTTAGTCTCCTCTAAAATTCTCCATGTCTCCTTATGGTGATGCTTCTTTTGTCAAGCAATATGTGTTTGCTCTTAGGTGAGCTCTCTAGCATTTTGGGCAATGGCATGGTCTAACTCTGCTAAAGCTCTTCCAGGCTTGGCCTTGTGGATCTCATACTCGACATTGCAGATCTTACACTTCATCATCACTGCTCTATTTCGATAGCCCAAAATGATGGTCACAGAAACACAAACCATGTAAGAGGTATATAGAATAAAATATTCGAGTCAATAGAGGATAGATGAGCTTTAACAATAACTCTCGAGCAATAACACTCACCTTGACTATAGTAGTGTATGCTGAACTAACAACATTTTCTACTATTAAGCTTCGAAGATATTGCACATCCCGATAGAGAATAATCCACCTCACCATTTTGCTAGCAAGCTTAAGGGTACTAAGGACAGAGTCTACGACCCTAAGTGACTATGTTGAAATAAAAGGGTCGACTCAATTTCTTGAGATGACAATAGAAGCTGCTAGGATGATGCATCTAGAGCTTGCTATGAGGTCAGCACAGTCGAGATCTCAAAACCCAAGGTTAAAACTTGTTCTGCATCGAAAGCCTATTCCAAAGTAGTAGCTACCCGATCAACAGCAAATAGTGACTCTACAAGCCTAGTAGCTAGCAACCATGGGATCCAAGATCAGATCTACAGGTGAATTAATAGATAGATGCTTTAGGACCCCTGAGAAAGTTGTCAAAATGAGAGGCTGATCAGAAAGTGGGCTTCCACCTTTATCTAGTACAGACAAATTTCACTGATGGAAATTAAGCTGGCTTGTCTTCCCTATCTTTCCTCCTTGTCGAGGGGCCAACTATACTATTACAAGAAATTCTCTTATAAGGAGTACCCTTAGGTGCTCCAGGCAGTCATTATGAACTTCACTCCTACAAAACTAGTGGATGGTCAAAAGATCGAGGTACATGATACTTGGCTAGAATTCATTCAAGGTCCTTTACCAACTAGATACTCTACTCAACATCCAAGCCCCAAGCAACCTCAGGCAGAGTCTCATCGAAGCCCATAGAGGCTCAATCAATGGATCCCTAATCCACTCTCTCCTTATCCATGGACCATTCCTTAGGTAATTCCATGGATCGAGAGAAAATGGGGGGAAAATGATCAAGAAAATTTAGCAAAGACCAAAGGAAGACCACAGGAGTCAAGATCTATCGAGGGCCTAATGGCAATGGGGCTCCAACTAAACTCCGATAGGCACACCGAATACGGGCAATAAGAACAGATGGACAAGCTAATCCCCACTATAGGGGGGTGGATGCACTCTTCCTCTTCTCCCTCATTACCAATGAGTAAAAAGTCAAAATGCAAAAAGGCACATACTTCAAGCCTTATGTAGAGCCTTAAAGGTCTCCAATCAATATAACCCATCAGTTTGATCTTTGGATATGTGTTGACCAACTATTTGGATTTGAACTATCACTAAAATTGTCATTATCAAAATGTTCAATCATCATACTAAAAGTCTCTGTTAGACAATACCATCGCATGATGATTCGGTATGCATGCAGAGATTTCAAAAATTTTTCAATATGCAGTGGAAGAAAATTTTAAAATTTTTTCAAATCATTCTATGACAACCATACAATACAACATATCAACGTTATGCCAGGACAATCTTATGTCAGAATGATGTTAAAATAAATCTCTAATTAGATCTAATCTAATCAAGCATATCTCAAATAAAATCAGATATCATCATATGTACAAGATTAAAATTTAAGTAAAAATAAAAATCTAATTTTTATCTTTACATGGATAGATCTTTACCGCGATCCGATGATCTGTAGATATCTTTATGGTCCGCTGAAGCTGCGATCCGATAATCTGTAGATGTCTTCAAGGTCTTTTTGAAATCGTACAAGTGTCCAACCTCTATAAATATCTAGACGAGGCTGATCTGATCAAGAGTTTTTTATCTCACTATGGTGCTCGCTTCTTTGTAGAGATGGCTCTTTGGATTATCAAATCTTTAATCTCTTTTGATTCTCTCCTCAAAAAAATCAAAAAGATATATAGGAGGATCAAAAAATCAGATCTAATCTGATTTCTTTTCTCTTTCTCTTCTCAAGAGAAAGAAGAAGATCTGAAGAAAAGAAGAATAAGAGATCTCATCTCTTTTCTTTTCTTTTCTGTTCAACTCTTAAACTGATCATGGAGGAGAAGGAGAGAGATTACTGTGTCCAACTCTTAGACCAGATGATAGAGAGGAAGTCATCCATCTCATGGACGTAAGAAGAGAGGAAAAGAGAAGAACCATATCCATCTCATGGATGTAAAAGGAGAGGAAAAGAGAAGAACTATATCCATCTCATGGACGTAGGAAGAGGGAGAGGGTGTGGCATCCATCACATGGAGCACCTCCCCTTTTTCTTTTCTTTTTGTGTGCCTCACCAAACAAGCACACCATCCCTCTTTTTCTTCTTTCTTACATGCCCCAAAGCTCTCTAATTCACCATGTAATCTCTTATGTAGGCGGCCCCTTTATCTCCTTTTAAATAGGGATTAGTTAGGGTTTAGATGGAGTTGGTTAGAGTCCTTCAAAGAGAAGGACTCTTCTCTTTCCACCACCCTATCTTATTTTGCACCCCATTTTCTCTTGTGCCACTTTTTTCTCCACACACAAACTTGGTTGGGCATCCCATGGAAGCATGGATAAGGAGAGAGAGTCTCAGTCTAATGGTACTCTAGTTTTCTAACTTAATTTCAATCCAATTTGAATGCGATTCGAATCTAAATTGAGTCAAATCTAATTAAGAATTAAATCTAAATCCTATTTAGACTAGAAAACCTGAATTAAACCAAATTTAATTAGATTAGATCTAATTTAATTCGATCCATACTTGATCAAATCAAATAATTAGTAATAATTACAATTACATCCTCCTAAAACTTACAAACTCTTAGCATGTCTTTTATATAACTTTTACATATAAGTCCAATCATCAATCACATTGATAATTGAATCTTTTTATGATTTGAAATCGCTATTCGACATCTCAATAAGTCAGGATTCTTTTGTGTATGATCCTGTAGATTCTATTTTATCTGGTAGTGAGATATATTTTGATCTCCATCAAAATATCATTGAAACTCCTTTCAATGGATTAGAACAATTTCAACTCTGCCCATCAAGGATCATCGATCATCAAGATGATACTCAACGAGTCTCAAGATCCACCAATGATACTTAGTAGTATGTAGTGACAATCCAACAGAATAAAAGTAATAATCCTCTAGGTATAGTTACAATGTAATTCAGTTCTTCTATTGTGAGTCCCGATAAGATAGAGGTTATAAAAAATTATTCAAACCCCATCGTCTGTCATATATAAGATTGGCTTGACTTGAGTTTATTCATGAATTTTGCGAAAATTCTTTTTCAGTATTCACATTTACTTTGGCCAAAGAGTTTCTGAACTCAATCTCATGAATCATATAGGATTTTTTCTTTTCTACTAAGATCGACAGATCCTATCTAGGTACACACCTTATTCCTACAATGAACCTACTGCAACCAACATACATCTCAAGGCTCCGTATGCTTAGGAGACCAAGTAATGGTGTAGTCAAACTATAGCAACCTCATTATGAACAACTAAGGCATCGTAGATTAAAGAACCATTTACACTACTACAGCATCAAAAATATTACTGACTAGTGAATAAACATCTAAGTGACTTCTCGTATTGATCACGCTTGGTATCTTTATTCTTTAACAAATACTAGCACTCTCGCTCTAGTGTCCTCACACTATAGACTTGAGACTCATCTACTTATAAAGAAGCGATCCGTGCATCAGCTTATCTGGATCAATCACTATCCTTGTGATGATCTTACGGTCGAAAGTAGTTTATGAATTAGCTACCAATAATACATACCTCAAATTTTTAACTCTTGAGAATATGTGTCATCATCTTGTTAATTCATTGGATGATTCGTGGACACATATACTACATGAATGGTAATTAACTATCCCAAATAATTAAGTCAAATACGAAATTATATCCTAAAAAGAATTAATGTGTCAGCTCGATTGGCTTCTAAGGTATATATCTAACAATCTTCCACTTGCATTAAAATCAATCTACCATAGGCTTAAACCCCATCTTCTTAAGATGTGCTTTGATCTTTTGCTGGTAAGATGGTTTAGTATATGGGTCCGTCATATTTCTGTGGGATTTACTCTGATTCTCGAAGTTTTACTTCTAAAAATAGTCACGAATAATTGTTCTTATGTGCTAAAAATTCTAATGAGATCTAGGCTCCTTAGTCAAAGCAATAGTGCCTCTGTTGTCGTAGTATAGTGTTGTACCATCTGATGATATTACACTAGTTCTGCAACAAACTCTTTATAACCAGAAAGCTTCCCTAGTAACCTCATAAGCAGCAACATACACGGCTTCTATAAATATGCAATGATTGGTTGTTTTGAACTTTTCCAATTTACCGAACCTATATTACATAAGAAAATATCTTTTCTGATGTACACTCTCTACCATCAATATCAGACATAAAGTTTAATTCATTATAATCTTTTACCCTCAATTTTGATTCTCCTTAAAGATCATATCCTAAGTGCTTCTCAAGTACTTAAAAATATTTTCACAGCTATCCAGTACTCTCAATCTAGATTTAATAGATATTTGCTTATGACACTCACAGCAAAAATATATCAGGTCATGTAAATAGTATACATGAGGCTCCCACTAGCTAAAGTATAAGGGATCTAGCTCATGTACTGTATCTCTACATATGTGTCTCACATATCTTCTTGAAGAAATTAATCTTATGCACAAGGGGTAGAAATCTTTTTAGGATTTTTCATGTTGAACCCTTCAGCACCTCATCTATGTACATCTTCTGTGAAACTAGTATCATAATAGATCTATCTCATAGACCTATATCTATCTCATAGACATATACAGAATGTTTTCCAAAGATCTCTTATGGAGAATTTTTTTAGATAATCATATTCTAACTATAGTCAGTATGGGAACAATATTTTCAATTAGGAGGATAAAATCTAATGTATAATATGAGAAATATAACATTACTCCCACTGATCCTTCTTATAAACATATGTTTCCTCCTATTCTTGAAGAGATCAAACCATTTGATTGCATCAAGTATCCTTATTCCGAGATGTTTGCTTTAAAGATCTCTACCTTTACATCTTTTCCTTTTGTAGATCCATTTGAATCCAATAGGTACTATACTTACTGGTGGATCTACTAAGAATTAGACTTGATTAGAATGTATCAAGTCAATTTTTGACTTTATTATATTCAACCACTTCTTGAAATTGATGTCTAACATCGACTCGTAGTAGTTTTGGGATCATCTTCATATTTTCTATCTCTCATGAGAAATATTTTCTCTATATCCTCTATTAGAATACCTAAGCATCTTTCAGCAAGATGAGAGATTCTACTCAATCTATAAGGTAGAGAAGGTAATACATATACTGGCTCAATATAAATAGATTCTATAGGTTTCATGACTCGTTGCTCTTAGAGACTTTCTCTTTGAGCTCAATTTTTCTTCCACTACCTCTATCTTAGACAAACTATTTCTCTAAGAACATAGCATGTCGGATCATAATCACATTATGATCCTTGAAGAAGTAAAAATAGTATACGATCTTTAGAATACTTTAGAAATGAGCTCTCATAGATCTAATCTCTAATTTGTTCGCCTGTTGTCGCTTGTCATGGGCTGGACGTTCTCATCATACCACATCTCATACGGTGTGATAAGAATAGATTTAGAGAGACCTATTCTGCAGTAAAGCTTATCCCTAAACATATAAGGAAAGATCAATGATGTTTATCATGGATTAGACCATATCAAATATGGTCCCATTTTTCCTTTCCGACATCCCTTGAGGTGAGGTACACTAGGAAGAATCTATTGTAAAACTATGCCATTTTTCTTGAGATAAGTTAGAAACTCCCATTAAGGTATATATCTCCTCGATCTCATCGAAGAATCTTAAGAATTTTCTAGTTTACTTTTTTACCTCATATCTAAATTTTTTAAATTTTTTAAAGGCTTTAAATTTATATCTCATACATATACCTATATCATAAAAAGTCATCGATAAAAGTATTGAGGTAAAGATAACTTCCTCAGGCTTGTATATCAAATGGGCTACACACATCAATGTGTACCAAATCAAGTATCTCAATGGTCTTCATCCTGTGTCCCACAAAGGGTCATCTAGCCATTTATCCTTGAAAGCAAAATTTATAAATAAAAAATGACTCGAGAGTCGATGAGCCTGAAGTCCATACCATTCTAATTTATCTATTCTATCCTCTCCAATATGACCTAACCTGAGGTTCTATATATACTTCAAATTTATCTCATTTTTGGATCTCTCAAACTCTACGGCACTCACTATCTATTCAAACACCGATATTAAGCAGACCCAACATACCTTCTGAAGGCATGTCTCCTATTCTTTCTTTAGGCTTTTCAGGTATATAGGACAATTCCTTCTTTGGCTTGCTCTTGATTTTATATTTCTTCATAGACTTCTTCTTCAAAGTAGACCTTCTCTTGAAAGTAAAAGCCATTCCACAGTATGAATCCTGTCCTTTGAACTCTTCAAGGTCCCTTCGGTAGTCACCAATATGTTCAATATTTTAATCAAGTACAATCGATTTAATTCATATGACAGTTTACTATAAATTGTCCATATGAATTGGTAAGAGATTGCAGGATCAAATCCATTCATAATTTTTTGTGCATAATCAAGCTTCTCAAGCTCATCCAAATCTTTAATCATTGTCTAACACTGATCATGAATTGACTGTCATTTAGTCAATTATCAGATGGTTTGGTAACATAGGGATATCCTGGACATGATATAAGCTTAACCCTTCATAACCTAAAACTATTTTAGATTTCTGAGCCAGCCTTTATAACTTGTTTGGTTAATAAATTAGTTTCTAATATTTGAGCTAAAGGATTTGAAGCCAATATTTTATTCTATTACAGAGTAGAGATTTTAGTTAAATTTTTATACTTGATTTTAATATTTATTCTAGGATCTTTTAAAATAAATATACCTCCTACTATTTCCTCGAATCTCTTACACTCCTCAGATAAAAAAATGAAAACTCTTTGCGACTCGAATTTTAAATGGGTATTGCAGTCCAATCAATTGACACACCACCTCACCTAATAGTTAATGCTTCTTAAGCAAATTATAGTGATCACCGATCTTTAATTCCTAAAAGCCTCATCTGATAATTATTGACTTTATTCCTTAGTTAAGTCAGATCCACCATTCATCCAAATATAAAGCCGACATTGGGTTCCTCACCTAATAGTTATTGGGTCCAACCTCATCTCTATCTCGGAGCATCTCATGCTATAGAGTAGTTACGTCTTTCCTAATATGCGTAACTAAATCACTATATCCAGCCAAGAATAATCAACATCCGAAAGGATCCACACATCCACAATGGTGAAAGATCGCTCAACTTAATACTTATATGAGAAGATTTAATTTAAATCCTTTTAGATTTTAATTATTTATTTATATCATATGTAAATCCATAATTACATTGGATCTACCAATGAGATCACATCTTGACTCATCAAGATCAGACTTATGGTGCAATACAATCATGGTGAACTCAACACTAAGCACCCCAAATCAGAATTTAGTCAACCAAATTGGCTAAATAAGTGATGATCAATAGAAGTCTCTTTGTTGCTGATGCAATGGTCCTAATTAAGTAACCATCTTTTAAAGCACTTATCTTAGATATCAATAGATCAATCTATTCCAAATTAGGCTTAGCTTTTGGTTCCTCACCATAAATTAAGATTGTATCCATCTAAAGTGTATTTATAATAAAACCCTACTCTTAAGATTTGTAGTGATTCATATAAATCACCATATGTATCCATGAAAAATACATACGTGACTATCACATAGTTCTTATATTCATACTAATTTCTTATGATACTATGCATCAATCTCTTTTCATCATAGGACAACCATACTACATAATGAGCCTCGTTATATCAGGGCAATCTTATATTAGGATGATCTAAGATTAATTTATAAAACCTATGTTCAATCAAATTACTCTAATTTGAAAAATATCTATATCATCAAAGATCACGTCAAGATGAATCTTTATCTATGAACATCATCTAATGCATGAACATATAATAAAGATAAATTTAGATCTAACAGGATTCATATCATATGAAAATTAGATACCGAATTTATGGATGCATAAACATAAGAAATTAGATCTTAAAATAATTTTCAGATCTTGAAATCAATGCATGAATATAAAATAATCTAAATTTTAGATCTAAAAATAGATTTTTAAATCATAAAATCTATTGTATGAATTTCAATCATTCAGATTTTTAGATTTGAAAATAGATTTTCAGATCTAGAACTCCACCTTTTATCCATAATCATTCATAATTTCAGATTTGAAAATAATTTTCAGATCTGAAATCCAATCTTAATCTTGCAATATAAGATGGCTCTGATACCACTGTTAAGAAACGCCATCGCATGGTGATCCAATATGCATACAAAAATTTTAAAAATTTTTCAATACACAGTGGAAGAAAATTTTAAATTTTTTTCAATATTGTTCTAGGATAACCATGCAACATAACATATCAACGTTATGCTAGGAAAACCTTATGCTAGAATGATGTTAAAACGAATCTCTAATTAGATCTAATCTAATCAAGCATGCATAGAAATCATATCTCAAATAAAGTTAAGCATTATAATATATACAAGATTAAGATTTAAGCAAATATAAAACTCTAATTTTTATCTTTACGTGGATAGATATTCATCGCAATTCGATGATCCATGGATATCTTCATGGTCCATTGAAGCTGTGATCCGATGATCTATGGATGTCTTCAAGATCCTTTTGAAGCCGCATAAGTGTCCGACCTCTACAGATATTTGCAGGAGGCTAATCTGATAAAGAGTTTTCGATCTCATCAGGGTGCTAGTTCTCTTGCAAAGATCGCTTCTTGAATTATCGAATCTTTAATCTTTTTTGATTTTTTTCTTAAGAAAATCAAAGAGATCTATAGGAGAATCAAGAAATCAGATCTAATTTAATTTTTTTCTCTTTCTCTTTTCAAGAAAAAGAAGAAGATCTGAAGAAAAGAAGAATGAGAGATCCCATCTCTTTTTTTCCTTTTCCGTCTAAGGAAAATGAGAGAGATCACTGTGTCCAACTCTTCGACCAGATGACAGAGAGGAAGCCGTCCATCTCATGGATGTAAAAAGAGAGGAAAAGAGAAGAACCATGTCCATCTCATGGACATAAGAAGGGGGAGAGGGTGAGGCATCCACCACATGGAGTGCCTCCCCTTTTTCTTTTCTTTTTGTGCGCCTCACCAAACCAGCATGCCATCCCTCTTTTTCTTCTCTCTTACATGCCCTAAAGCTCTCTAATTCACCATGTAATCTCTTATTTAGGCGCCCCCTTTATTCCCTTTTAAATAGGGATTAGTTATGGTTTAGATGGAGTTGCTTAGAGTCCTTAAAAGAGGACTCTTCTCTTTCCACTGCCCCATCTTATTTTGCGCCCCATTTTCTCATGCGCCACTTTTTTCTCCATACACAAATCTAATTGGGCATCCCATGGAAGTATGGATAAGGAGAAAGAGTCACAGTCTAATAGGACTCTGATTTTCTAACTTAATTATAATCTGATTTGAATCCGATTCGAATCTAAATTGAGTCAAACTCAATTAAAAATTAAATTAAAATCTTATTTAAACTAAAAATTCTAAATTAAATCAAATTTAATCGGATTAGATCTAATTTAATTCGATCCATATTTGATTCAATCAAATAATTAGTAATAATTATAATTAAGTCCTCCTAGAACTTATTAACTCTTAGCAAGTTCTTTATATAACTTTTACGTATAAGTTCAATCATCAATCACATTGATAATTGAATTCTTTTATGATTCAAAATTACTATTCGATATTTCGATCAGTTGAGACCTCATTTGTGTGTGATCCCGTAGATTCTATTCTGTCTGGTAGTGAGATATATTTTGATCTCTATTAAAATATTATTGAAACTTCTTTCAATGGATTGGAACAATTTCAACTCTGTCCATCAAAGATTATTGATCATCAAGACGATACTCGATGAGTCTCACTACCAACCAGTGACACTTAGTAGTATGTAGTGGTAACCCAACAGAATAAAAGTAATGAACCTCTAGGCGTCGTTACTGTGTGATTTAGTTCTTCTATCATGAGTCCCAACAAGATGGAGGTTATAAAAAACTCATCAAACCTCATCGTCTGTCATATGTAAGATTGGCTTAACTTGAGTTCATTCATGAATTTTTATGAAAACTTTTTTTCAATATTTACACTTGCTTTGACTAAAGACTTCCTGAACTCAATCTCGTAAATCATATAGGACTTTTCTTTTTCTACTAAGGTTGATAGATCCCATCTAGATATATATCCTATTTATATAATAAATCTACTGTATCCAATATATATCTCAAGGCTCCGTATGGCTCGAAAATCAAGTAATGATGTAGTCAAACTATAGCAACATCATTGTTAACAGCCGAGGCACCATAGATCAAATAACCATTCATACTACTACAATATCGAGAATATCACTGATGAGTGAGTAAACATCCAAGTGACTTCTTATATTGATCACACTTGCTATCTTTGTTCTCTAACAAACACCTATACTCTCGCTCTAGTGTCCTCATACTGTAGACTCTCATCTATCCATAAAAAAATGATTCGTGTACCAACCTATCTAGATTGATCATCACTCCTGTGATGATCCTATGGTCAGGAGCAGTTTATGAATTAACCACTAATGACATATGTCTTAAATTCTCAACTCTTGAGAATCTGTATTATTATCTTGTTAATTCATTAGATAATTCATGGACACTTATACTATATGAATGATAACTAACTGTCCTAAATAATTAGGTCAAGTATAAAATTATATCCTAGAAAAAATTAATATGTTAGTCTGATTGGCTTCTAGAGCATACATCTAACAGTCCCACCACTCATGATGTCACTTTGAGAAATACAAATATAGGCATGTCTCTTATAAATACAGTGTCCAAAAGCTTCTTATAGCAGAACCAAAGGGATAGTTGTGATGGCTCAATTTTCTATCTCAGATTCACAATGTCTCAGCTGGTCATACTCATACCTAAGTCAATAAGTCATCTCAATTTCAAAAATAGAGAGCAAGTGATATACCTCAAAACTAACCATAGTCAACATGATGGAACTAATCAATCAGAGCCCACCACAAACTCACTATGAAGTCTACACCTCAACTAATTGGTCTCATCGCATGGCTAGTATAGGGATGCATGGAGATGCCTGAATCTGCCCTTATATGGTTATAAATGGCTTATGATGGCAAATGATTTCCATAACCGTGAGTTATGTAGAAATTGGTGCAGAGGAGAATCATCCATATAATATCTTTTAGATATACAAATGGTTATCTAAAATAGTTGACTCGCATGTTGCAAATAGATTCCTTAGCGTTGGATACCAACCCTCGCCTATACAAACTGCTCCATAGAACTCTCTGCATAAGTTAAGTAGAGTGAAATACATGCAAGACCAAATTCTAATTCCTAAAATCTCTATGCTCTCGAATTTTGATCTCTCTGCAGCTTATAAAGAATCTTTTCTGATTTTCTGTAGGTTATCTGACTTAGGTATCAAAGGATCTCCCACCAATACACTCCTTGGCAAGTGGGCTTTCGTGTCTTTCATATTTTCAAAGCAAGCTTAGTGTTGGACTGAAGATCCGACTATGGTCTTGTTACACCCATGTTTTTGGCCCATGGGTTGGCTTGGAGAGGCCCATACCCATGGGATTCATGTGTGCAACACATGACAAGTGGGAGGGAAGAAGACCCTAATTGTGAGTCTTCTTTTTCCTCATTTTTGATGAGATCAGAGAATTTAGCCTACCTATTTTGGATCAAAAATCCTGGCAAGAGCTACTATAAGAAGGCTTTTTCTCCTCTCTTAGACCCCATCATTGGTTCTCTAAAAAATCACCACCATTTTTTGATCTCTTCTCCAAGTTTGCCTTCAGATTTTGCCAGAAAAAGATCACCAGAAGCACTCCATTAGTGTCGCTAGACTAAGGTAAGATATCTTAGCCTTGTTTCCCACTTCTTTTCTGGACTTATTGACGTCATTTGGAGCTGATGGTTGCTAGAAAGCTATGTATGGGGTCTCCTCTATTTTGGGATTTCACTCCTTTTGTTTTGCTTCACTAACCACCATCAGCCATAGTTGTGATCAGGGTGCCACCACTGCTGTCAGCCGGCACCACCATGAGGCACCGACTTTAGGTCCCTCCACACAAGAGTTGAGAGAAAGAGAGGGAAGAAGAGGGGGTGTTCCCTTATTTGAAGAAAGAAGAAAAAAATGAGAGAGAGAGAAAGAGGAAGAGAAGAAAAAAAGAAGAAGAAAGGAAAGAAGAAGGAGAAGAAAAGAAGAAGGAAAAGGAAAGAAAAGAGAGTAGAGAGAGAGAGTGTGTGTGTGTGATATTCAACTCTATTGTAAACCCATCTCTTTGAGTAAGTCCCAATCCAAGTGGGTCAAAACTAGTTCTTTGATGATTGAATTGATCTATATGGATCAGACCTTCGATCTATCCAAATCATAATCTATATCAAGACTCTTTCTCTTTATCCTATTTTTTTTCTATTGAAGGCTAACAACATTATTAAATTATTATATCAGAGCCTTCAATACCAAAAAATCAAGGAGTCTAGAGATCGAACCATAAGTCAAAGACTGACTTTTGGATTAGATTGATCTAAGTTTGTAAATTTTTTTTTATCTCTAACTTTTTAATACATATTCATGTGTTTAAAATTTAGATTTTATATATAAAAATTATCAAAATATTTAGAAACCAGAAAACTTGAAAAATATATATCTTATGCGTGAAAAGTTATTTAGAATTATGGATCAAGTATAGTATCATTTTAGCATAATTATAAAATTTGAGATGAGATGATTTTTTTTTTTAAATTTTAATGTTGCATGATCTTCGAAAATAAGATTATAAATATTTATTTTTACATAAATTTTAAATAAAAAATATTTTTTTATTTCACTACAAGAAAAATCACATATATCTATACTTTTAGTCACGTAAAGTATATTCCTGCATAAAATATCAAATTCTAAAAAAAAATATATATCTATATTTGTCAAACATAAAAATATTATAACTAATTTTTAACTTATATTTTAATGATTAAATATAAATAAATTAAATTTATTAATAGATAAATATGAATAACCCAAATCTCTGCTAAAAAATATGTAATTTTTATTGCTTGGTAGTTCTTTTTGCTCCCTCTCTGCTTTGGTTTGTGGGTTCAGGGACAATGGGGATCGATCTGAACACGGTTGAGGAGGAGGAGGAGGAGGAGGCGGAGCTACCAGCTGCTGTGCAGGTGCCGAGCCAGGCGCAACACCGGCCTTCGCCGGCGACGGCCGGAGCGGAGACGTTGTGCCTGGAGCTGTGGCATGCCTGCGTGGGGTCGCTCACATCGCTGCGGAGGAAGGGGAGCGTGGTGGTGTACCTCCCGCAAGGGCATCTTGAGCACCTGGGGGATGCCGGCGGCAGTGGTGGCTCTTCCAATACGACTTGCCGCCTCACGTCTTCTGCTGCGTCATTGACGTCAAGCTCCATGTTCGTTCTTTTTCTCAATTCTCTGTTGTTTTTTTCTCTTTTCCTCAAGTTTTTTAGGGTTTGGGGATTTTTAAGAGTTGTTTGTGGAATGTGGGACTTTTTTATGGCTTATACCTTGTTTTTTTTTTTTCCTTTTCTTTTGGGCTGATGTAGCTACAGACGAGGTTTATGCGCAGCTCTCTCTGGTCGCCGAAAGCGAGGTTCGGGTTTGGTTTCTTCCAACTTTACTAAATTTTTGGGAATGCTGGTTCATTTACAAGGGTAGCTTAGGGTCCTGTAGAATATAGTTTTTTCCCCTCTCGTTTCAATTTTTTTTTCCTTACAGATTCTCGATATTTTAGAAAACAAGAACAAATGCTTTAAAGCCTCATACTTTGATCCATTTGTAGTTCAAGTGTACATGAAGCAGAAACGAGTCTGCAAATGGATTTATTTTCCTCATGTTCTTGGAAATTAAAAGCTCCATGGATTTTGTCCGCAATATGTAATTTTTTCTTGTAGAGAAAAGGGCTCCTTTGTTTCTTTTTTGGACTCTGGTCATGCCTTTGTCTCTTAGGCGGTCGAGCGGCAACTACAGGAGGGCGAAGTTGAAGGAGATGGGGAAGTGGAAGATGTTGATGGTCTTCATAGGTGTTTGATGCCTCATATGTTCTGCAAGACCCTCACCGCCTCTGACACAAGCACTCATGGAGGATTCTCTGTGCCTCGCCGAGCTGCTGAGGACTGTTTCCCTCCTCTGGTAAATGGAGCATTCCAAATCTTTCGCTATTCTTTGGAAGGAATCAGAACTTTGGGGGCCTTGCTTTGTCTGATTATGGATTTCTGGAATTCTTAGTTCTGTTTGACTTTAAAAAAGGCTTGCTTATAATCTTATTGATGTCTTTATTTACTTTTAAATTAGGATTACATGCAACAGAGACCTTCACCAGAACTTATTGCGAAAGATTTGCACGGTGTTGAATGGAGGTTTCGACATATTTACAGAGGTATGTAGTTTGTTCAGGATAATGAAAACCTCTTAGTCCTTCAGTATTTTGCAATCAATACACTACATTTTATGAAAAATTGCCTGTATTCATATTATTTTTGTACTTTTAATCTTTTGGCTTCTTTGGCTGCAATTATGGACTCATGTGTTTCACTGACCTGTTTTATATACAGACTGTGTTGCAGTAGCGATGATGCTCAACTTTGGCAAGATAATTGTTTGTTGAGCAAATGAAATAATCTTTCAAAAAAGTTCTATTGAACTTATATAGCTTTATTCTACGTTGCTTTATTTAAATTTTTAAGTTGTGGAATGCTTAAATGCCAATGTAGGCTTCTCAAAATGCCTATATGGCCAACTTAGGTTTTAGTAATGATGACTGATATAGTGAACATAGTCTATGCTGCTATCTTTTAGGTATTAATTCTTTCAAATATGATTTAATGATTTAAATGACTACAAGATTTTATTGATTTATTAAATTCCTATGGGTCTCTTATGATACCTTTATGGTATTCCTCATTATTTTGCCAGATGATCTTAAAATATAGGCTAATGACTCACATGGTTTTAAGTTCTTGAATCTTCATTATATTATTGATCATAAAATTTATGATTGTGTCTTGCACTGACAAATATTTGACTTGGCTGCTTAATAGGTCAACCATGCAGGCATCTTCTTACCACAGGATGGAGTGCATTTGTCAATAAAAAGAAGCTTGTCTCAGGGGCTGCAGTGCCTTTTCTTCGGTATGCATATAAATCATGGTGAAGTGACATACCAACATGTGAAGAACCTTTCTCTGAAGGAGCTCTCTTTCTTTATGCAGTGGCAATGATGGGGAGCTCAGATTGGGAATCAGGAGAGCAGCTCAACTTAAGAATGGTACTCCTTTTTCAGCACCTTGTAGCCAGAGCTTGGATCTAGGCAAACTGGCTGCTGTGGCTAATGCTGTCTCCACCAAATGAATAACTTCTTCTCTTAAAATACTTGATATTCTTCTAGACTTGAGCAACTCTTTCAGTAGGTTTTTGCTCTTTCTCTTCCCTCTTTCACGACACTAATCAATCCGACTATGAATGTGGCACTCATATTTTTGGTGGAAAGATTATGTATGTATCTATATACATATATTTTAATAGTGACTTAAGTTCTAAAATGATATATATATATATTTATGTTTTTTTCTTTTATAAATTCAGGTCGGGGATATGATGGATGGTTCCAAAGAAAGATAGGGATTGTCTTACTGGCTTCATAGATTGATGAACTCTCAGATTTTGCAAACTTAACTTTTTCATGTTATCAATTCATGTTTATTTTATTCTCTTTTTGGTGTAGCAAAAGTAAGATTAGAACTTATGTATAAAATGCAGGCACTGCAAAAAAAATGAGTATTAGCAATGGCTATTAGCGATGGCAGATCAGCCATCGCTAATAAATATTTTTATCATCGGTAATTAGCGATGGTGATTTTGCAGTTGTTAATAATTTTTTTTATTTTTTAAAAAGATTATTAGTGATGGATTCTTAATTATTAGCGATGATGTTTTTTCGTTGCTAATAAAAAATATTTTTTTAACATTATTAGTCATCAAATTTTTTTTTATTTATTAAAATTATTATCGATGGTGAAAAAAATATTAGCAATAGCCTAATAACCATTAGCGACGGCACTATTAGCGATAGCGTATCCATCACAAAAAATAATTTTTTTTTATTTATTATAATTATTAGCAACGGTATGAAAAGTATTAGAGATGATAAATGCCGTCGTTGATAATTATTAGTGATGGAAGGTTCATCATAAAAAGAATTTTTTTTTATTTTTCTCTAAATATGGTATAATTTTGAAATTTAAATTTCATCTTCACTGTTCATTATCTAAATAATTATTGTTAGAGTATCGTGGTAAAAGATCACGTCGATCCGGTGGTCCTAAGTATGTCGATCATTAAAATTTGATTTCGACGGTCATGAACGACCGCATGATGATATGATAGATAGAGACCACCGATGAGATCTCGGTGATATTTATAGCACACTACTAAAATTTTACTTCAATTGGACATCATTATCATGGTCAATTTAGTACAGAATGATTTGGACCATTACATAAAACTTGAGTGGTCAAAAGGCTAAACGACGTTCGATTATAATACAATTTTTTAGATAAATAATTTTTGCTACCATTTTGATCATTTGTACGGTGGTGATCCTAAAATCCAAACTGTGCATATATAAATGATCCAAAATTATATGGTTCTTGATACTCGTTCTTAAAGTTCTTAAGTTATTATATTTGTGTTTTTATAAGATCTGCTTAATATAGATGGTTCATACATATGCAGTTGAATTTTACGATCATCATCGTATAAATGATTAAAATAGTTGTAAAGATCAGTTATCTAAAAAATTATCTTAATCAGACATCGTTTGACCTTTTAATCACTTATTTTTTTTTTAACAATCGAAATCATATCGTGCTAAATTGATCATAATAATGATATCCAATTCAAGTGAAATTTTGATAGTGTGTTATAAATATCACTGATATCATCATTGTAAGCTTTTGGATCTATCGGTGATCTTTATCTATTAAATCATCATGCGATCGTTCGTAGCTGTCGAAATCGAATTTTATTGATCGACATAGTTAGGACTATCGGATTGAGGTGATTTTCTGTGATGATACTCTAATAATAATTATTAAGATAATAAATGGTGAAGATGAACTTTAAATTCTAAAATTATATCATATTCAGATGATTTTTTAGGGATAGAGTCATGGTTATTAGCGACGGATTTTAGTGACAGCAAATATGCCATCGCTAATATCTTTACTGATGGCATTAGTGATGGCATGTTTGACGTCGCTAATAGTCCGTCATATAAGCCACCATGGGGGAAAAATTTTTTGCTCACTCGCTCATTCTCTCCCGTACCCGCCTCTCATCCTCTTGTCGGGGCCCTTACCCCCCCAATTCCCCTTTCCTCCCATCTCTCTGGTATCCCGCGGCCACTCCGACACCACCGGCCCCATCCCCGTGCCGGCCCAACCTCGAGCTAGCCCCGCGGCCCCTGCCCGGCCTGTCCCGCGGCCCTTGCCTTGCTACCCCTAGCCTGCGGCCTCACCTCGCCGACCCTTGAGCCCCCGTCACAGCCCTGACATCCCCGGCACGACCCCTCGGTCGCCCCGAGTCCCTATCCACTGGATCCCGAGCCCCTGTCTACCTCCCACCTCTCCGAGCTCCGACTGCCTCCCCAAGCCTCCGGCCCACCTCCCCCCGACTGCTTCCAGTCCTCTCTTTCTCTCGCTATCAGAATCGGCTTCCTCGAGCCGCCGGCTGCCTCCTCAAGCCCCAAGCCCCCAGCCTGCCTTCCCCCGGCCACCTCCTCGAGCCCTTGGCCTCCTCCCCGAGCCCCGAGCCCCCTCTCCAAGCCCTTATCTGCCGGATCCTAAGGCCTTCGGCCGCCTCCTGCCTCCCCGAGCCCTAGCCACCTCCCCGAGCCTTCGGTCGGCCTCCCTCTGATCGGATCATCGATTATTAGTATGTGATAGTTTAATCTTTTGGATCTTTGTTTCTAGTGGTTTCTTGATATTTTGTTTGGTGGTTTATTGTTATCCAGGTGCTAACATATAGAGTGGAGAATTGTAGTGATAACATGGTTGGATTGCAGTCAAAAGAGTTATTGGATAATTCCATACTGGCCATTCATATATCATGATTCTAAAAACTTGATGTAGTATTTTATTTTTAAACTTTCATTATTCATATGTATATGCTTTAATATTTTATTTTTTTTATCAATTAGCTAGTTTCATGTGCACACTATCTTCTTTATGTTATCAGACCTTATTTTGTATCGAAAGGTTTAGATTAATGTTTGCTGGTCCATGATTCTAAAAATAGTTCTCATGCTTGTAGATTGATCGAGTTGAGTACATGCATTCAAGGGCCTGGTCGTAAAGCAAATCAGGTATATTATTATATTACACTGGCTCTACTTAGTATTTAAGAATATGAATTGCATTTGTTGGTCTAATGCTGTAGCAGAACTTGTATCTTTTTATGAATAAGTTAGTGTCAAGTTTTGATTCATCCTACCTAATCATAGATTGATGTTGTTAAACAGCAAATTTTCACTTGTTATGTACTGATGCCTTCTACTTTCCAAACCTAAATGCCTTGATATTAGTTTTTGCATGTCTTGTTTGATTGATTCGCTAATATCAATTAATGTCGGTTGCATCTTGGACTGCTTATCATGTATGATGACTAGAATAAGAAACAATCTTGGATTGCTTGAAACAATTCGTGAATGCAAGGATGGAAATTCTTGTATAGTTAAATTTTTGAAGGAGAATTTCTACATCTCCAAAGAAAATTTACTTTTACAGAGTTTACTTTTTGATAATGAGCCTACAATTTTATTTGACATTTTTTTGCCTTGACCTCAAATAACTTAAATAAAAGAAATGAAGAAATATAGCTAGTCAAGAATATGCTGTGTCTGTCCTTGCAAGGTTGGATCTATTTTAGAGCTTTTCTTGACAAAGAATGATAGTTTTGATCATTTGAAATAAGAAAGGATATCAAAGAGTATTCTCAGCCATTACCACCACATGCATGCTTTCTTATTAACTTTAAGCAAGCAGTGTCCTCATGTAATGGTTAACTTTCGGTTGCTCATTCTAATACTTAGGCAATTTCCACACCTTGATAATGGTCTAAGTTTTTATTCAACATAATTTATGGAGTAAATCAGCTCATTACAGTTCAGTAAATAAAGTAATGGAATGCATTGTGAAATCAAAGTATAAAAGTGCCACCGATCGTTTTAAAATATTTGAAAATCCTGCATACTTTACTTTTTTCTTTAACTCTTGCTTATTTACGCCCCTTTCTCTTGGCTATTCTTGTGATCTTTTCACGATTTCACTTCAATATGAATATGGAGAATAGTTTGTTTTGATCTGTTCTACATTTCAATGACTTAATAGAAATCTACTATTAATAGCTATGCTCATTTAGTTCCCTACAAGAAATTATGTTAAATAATTTAGATTTTTAATATAATATAATTAATTTTTATTTATAATAATATTAAATAATTATTATTTTATTTATAATAGATTTTAGAAAGTAATTGTGAAACAAGTTTTAAAATATTTAATTATGATTTTTTTTAAAAAAATAAAAACTATTAGCGACGTCATTAGCGATGCTAATAGTTTTTTAAAATTTATAATTAAAAAAATAAAATATTATTAGCGATAGTAGGCCATCGCTAATGCTGTCGTTAATAATTTTTTTTTTAAAATTATAATTAAAAAATTATAAAACTATTAGTGACGGCCGTCGCTAATTATCATTATTAACGACGGTAAAATCGTCGTCACTAATAATGGTAATTAGCGACGGGTATTTTTGTCGGATTTTTAGCGATGGTAAACTAACTATTAGCGATAGTAATTAGCCATCGCTAATAGTCAGTTTTCTTGCAGTGAAGAGATCAGTTGGAATTTGTTTATTCTATGTTTGAGTTCTAGTGTTTACTTTCTTTTCTATTCAGAAATCTGATGGTGTATGGCCTTATTTTTTAGATTTTGATGAAACTAAAAAGATTGTTGGGATAATTTTTTTGAGACTATCACTGTGTATGTTCAGTTCTCTTTAATACAATGGTGAATATTATCTTATTTGTAGTTGTTTCATCTCTTTGAAGTTACTAGTCTTCATATATTATTCGGTGATACAAGATGCTTAAATAAGTTACCAATGCATTTTTTTTATTTTTATTTATTATTACAGATGATCCACATTTTGAAATTGGATAAGACAGTAACATCTAAAAGTTGATTATATATCTATATTTTATTATTGATAGTAGAGGTCCATTTATACCCATGCTTTGGTAACTCTCATGAATTCTGATTTGTGTGTATTTAGTTACCCACGTTTAATAAAGAAGGATATGCACAAGGTCTATATCCATGTATATACTCTCACCTGTGTTAAATGTTATGTGGTTAAAGTAGGGGATACACATATGAAAAAAAATAATGTGGGTATAAGCTATACCTACATCAGACATACCCACATTTAACCAAACATGTGTACCAATGTGGGCGTAGATGTATTCCCATGTTTTTTAGGTCTTTACGCATGTATCTTTCACATGGATATATCTCAGTTTTTTTTGTAGTATTTTTATAAATAAGATGTGAAAAATTTGAATAGATATTATTATAAAAATAAATATGATTATTTATGAGGAATTGGTTATAGTAAAATTATAAGAAAAACTCTCTAGTTAAATTATGATCGAGGTTGAGCCAACTAGATAGATCGTTAGTCCTATATTAGAAACTAGTTTCTTCTAGGTCTAGTTTGTTAGGGCTAATCACTGGCAGAGTTAATCCTTCTAAGCTTAGCCAGTCAGAATTGATCGATGGTACATATTGATGCATCGTATATTTATTGTTGTCCAGTTAGACAACCCAAGAGAGGGGAGGGTAAATTGGATTTTCAAAAATTTAAGCAAGTATGTGTTGATTTTTCAAAATAGCCTAAGAAGATACTATGAATGTGCAGCAAATGCAGTGAATAGCAACGGAAATAAATCAGTAAATGCTAAACAATAAGTAAGTAAAGATAAGCAAGCCACACAATCGGTGCACTCCAAGCACCTACGTCCACTCTCCAAGCTTCACTCGAGAATTTCTACTATAATCTGTTGATTACAATATATTTGTTTTAGTCGGGATCACAAATAAATCCAGTTGACTTTTTGGACTCATCAATCACAATCTTACAAGTTTTTTTCTAGGCTCACAATCCAATTTTTAGGCATGGATTATATCTATTGCTTAAGTTTCAACCCTTTAAAACTTGTTACAGCAGATTTCAGCAAGAATAGAAATTACAACACACAAAGTTCCTTAAAAGAGCAAATAAAACACTTCGAATGCAGCTTGAAGATCGCTTGAATGCTTGGCACGAGAATACTCTCTCTTCTCTTGATGATTAGCCTCTCAAAGATTCAAAAACTCTTAGGTTTGGAGGTGAAAAACACTCTTCAAGGCACTAGAGGCTGAAAATAGGCTATTTCCCTTTAATAGGCTATTCTTAGTAGTTAATTAGGCTTCTCCTTCATTAAAATAACTTTCTTTTCTATTTAAAGTAATTTGAATTCAAAAACTAGCCATTTCTGGATGTTGGGGATGGATTTCAGTTGTTTGAATGACTTTTGGATGCTTCTCTAACAGATTTTGCACATTCTGTTATGGCTGTCAGAAACAGTCAACTCGAACAGTCCACGAGCGGCACAGATTCAGCACGAGTCGACTCAAAATATTTTAGAGTTAGCTTAGTCTCAGTGTAGAAAACAGCTTTCTATCCTGTGCATCGAGTTGGCTCGAAATATTTGAAGTCGGCTCAAAAGTGTGCCAGCCCTGCGTGCCACAATCTATTTGTGCCAGAGTCGACTCGAAACATGCTGGAATTGATTCGAGCTCCTTCGTTCAGTCTTTCTTATTCAATTTTCATCCAAACTTGATTTTTTTTGATTTCAAAGTTTTCCAAGTATTTCTAAATGATTTCAAAGTATATCACAAGAATTTGCTTTCTACAAAAATATTCTTAATCAAGCTTCAAAGACATTAGTCCCTTTTTATGTTTCAATGTTATGTAATCATTAAAATTATTCTTTGGGTCAACAATCTCCTCTTTTTTGATGATGACAAAATATTGAGTATAAAAATAAACAAGTAAAAGCTCAAGCCAATATAATATACTACTTTTAATTTCAATAAATCATAAGAGTATCATAAGATAGGAAATTCAAATATTTGAGATTCAAATATGAGATATTCAAGAAAACTAACATCTCTTTAATAATTTTTTTTTATTTTATAAAAAATTCAGAATAGATTAATCTCCCCCTTAATGTAATGTTGAAAACTTCTAGTTATACAGGATGCAAAAACAAGATGCTCCCCCTCAATTTATTGCTCAAAATTTTCTTGCTTAATACTTCTCTCCTTTTTGTCATCAACAAAAAAAGTTAAATAAGGATACCATAAAAGCATCAATAATAAAAGTGATACTACAAAATTATATCATTATAAATGTAACAGAGATAATCATAAGTAAGCATGCAAATGATACCAAAAGATTTAAAAAGGATCACATATTCCTAATTCTCCTATAATCATACAAAATCTATCCTCATTTAAAGATTTAATAAAAATATCTGCTAATTGATTATCAGTACAAACAAAATCAAGCACAATATACTTAATTTTTGAGTGTTGAATTAGATTTTTAGTTAAATTTATAGCACTTGTATTATCATATCTTATAGAAATTTTATTTTATTCAATACCATAATTCTTAAGTTGTTGCTTAATCCAAAGGATTTAAGCACAGCAACTTTCAACTACAACGTACTCAACTTCCACCGTGGATAATGCTACCGAACTTTGCTTTTTGCTAAACCAAGAGATTAAGTTCAATCCAAAGAATTGGTATGTACTACTTATATTTTTTTTATCAATTTTACATTCACAATAATCAGCATCAAATTAAATCAATAGAAAAATATTTAGAATATCATAAGCCTAAATTTTGAGTACCCATCAAATATTTAAGAATTTTTTTAACAACAAGCATAAGAGACTCTTTAGGATTAGATTGAAATCTAGCACATATGCATACACTAAATATTATGTCTGGTCTACTTGCAGTAAGATAAAATAAAGATCCAATTATACCTCTATAAAGCTTTTGATTTACATTTTTACCATTTTTATCTTTGTCAAGTTTGCATGTAGGGCTTATAGGTGTTCCAATTGCTTTCATATTCTCCATCCCAAATTTTTTGAGTATCTCCTTGATGTACTTAGCTTGGTTGATGAATATTTTTTCTTTTGTTTGTTTGATTTGAAGATCGAAGAAAAAATTCAGCTCTCTCATCATGCTCATTTCAAAATTTTCTTGCATTAGCTTAGCAAATTCTTGGCAAAGAGTTTCATTAGTAGCTGCGAAAATAATGTCATCCATATATATTTGAACAATTAGCAAATCAATTTTTTTCTTTTTAAGAATATAGTATCTACACCATCTCTAATAAAATTGTTTTTCAGTAGAAATTTACTCAATCTGTCATACCATACTCTTAGTGTTTGTTTCAAATCATATAAAGCTTTGTTAAGTTTGAAAATATGATTTGGAAAAGCATGATTTTCAAAATTAGATGGTTGTTCTATAAAAATCTCTTCAGCAATATAGCCATTTAAAAAAGTACTTTTAACATCTTTTTGATATAATTTGAAATCCATTATAGCAAGCAAATGTAAGTAATAATCTTATAGCTTCTAATCTAGCTACAGGCGCATAAGTTTTATCAAAATCTATTCCTTCTTCTTGATTACATCCTTTTGTAACTAATCTAGCTTTATTTTTAATTACATTATATTTTCATTTAATTTATTTTTAAATACTCATTTTGTTTCTATTATTGGATGGTCAATTGGCCTACTAATTAAGGTCCAAATTTTATTTCTCTCAAATTGATTCAACTCCTCTTGCAGAGCAAGCATCTAATTTACATCATTTTTAGCTTCCTCTATGCATTTAGGTTCAATTTGAGAAACAAAAGCAAGATGATCATGATTATCTTTAAAAGTAGATCTTGTTCTTGCCCCTTGTGAAGGTTCACCTATGATAAGATCCTTTAGATGATTACGTATGAACTTTCACTTCTTGGACAAGTCATCATACTCTTTGTTGATATTTTCTTCAAGATTATTCTCTTGATCATCATCTTTGGCTTTATCTTCTCCATTTTGATTTGTATTATCTCTCAAATCGAGTTTCTTCATCTTTTTTTCTGTAATTCTTGCATCATCATCACTAAAATCTCTAAAATCTTTCTTCCTCGAAGATAGATCATTAGTTTCATCAAATACAATATGGATAGATTCTTCAATAACCAAAGTACGTTTGTTGAAGACTCTATAAGCTTATATAGATAAAGAATATCCTAAAAAAAATACCTTCATTCGATTCAGTATCAAATTTACTTAAATTATCTTTACCATTATTTAAGATAAAACATCAACAATCAAAAATATGAAAGTAACTAATATTATATTTTCTACCTTTCTAAAGCTCATAGGGATTTTTTTTTTAAAATTGATCGAATTAAAACTCGATTTAAAATATAAAATATTGTGTTAATGGCTTCAGCCCAAAAGTACTTTGGGAGGCTCTCTTCATACAGTATGGTACGGACTATTTCTTTTAAAATTTGATTTTTCTTTCAATAATTCTATTTTGTTGAGGTATTTTTGGTGCAAAAAAATTATGTTCAATTTTATTTTCATTACAAAAATTTTAAATCTTTGATTTTCAAATTTGGTATCGTGATCACTTCGAATACAAACAATTGTTCAACTCTTTTCATTCAAAACTTTTCGATAAAATTTTAAAAATACAGAAAAAACTTCATCTTTATGTGCTAAAAACATAACTCATGTAAATCATAAAAAATCATCTACAATCACAAGTCTATATCTTTTTCCTCCTAGACTTGTAGTCATGGTAGATCCAAATAAATCTATGTGAATCAATTCTAAGGGTTTAGAAGATGAAACCATTTTTTTAGATTTGAAAGATCTCCTGATTTGTTTTCTATATTGACATGCATCACAAATATGATCTTTTTCAAAATTTAGTTTTGACAAATCTTTAATTAAATATTTTGCAATCAATTTTAAGATAGTATTCATGCTTGCATATCCTAGTCTACGATGCCACAACCAACTAGATCCTTTGATTTTGGTATCCATTGCTACAAGAAATTGGCCACTCTTCATGATAATCTCATCAAGTAGATGTTGCCACTCCTATGTTAAATGAATTTTGCACCATCATCAAAAGGACTAAAAATAATGCATAAAGAAGATTTAAAAGTAACTTTAAATCCTTTATCATATAATTGACTTATACTAAGCAAATTATGTTTCAATCCATCAACTAATAAAACATTATCAATAAATGTAGAGGGAGTAATACATATTTTACTAATACCAATAATCTTTCTTTTTTCCATTATTGCGAAATATTACTATTCCTTCTTTTCTTTCAAAAGTGATAAACTGATTTTTATCACCCACCATGTATCTTGAACCGCCACTATCGAGATATCATCTTCTCAATCCATGGACTGCAAGACACTCCCATAAAATAGTGAAATAGCAGATTTAAGTACCTAAGCTTTTTTGGATCCTTTGGGGTTAGTAACCAAGGTTTCCTTTGGAATCCAAATTTTTCTAACAAGTTTACCATTCAATTTTCTGAAATTATAAGAATAAGCTTTATGTTTAACTCTACCATAGCAGAAACATGTAACATTTATGGTAGCATTTGAAGATGAACTTGTAAAGAAATTTTTCGAAAATTTCTGTTTGTTGTTTGGATTAAGAGCAAGACCGGCTCTATCAAAAACTGCTTTTTGATTACTTAAAATCATATGAAGTTTTTCAGAGCTACAAGTAAATTTTTTAACCAAAGATTTAATATTTTTTAATTCTTTCTTTAGTGATTTATTTTCTTCTACTAAAGTCTTGTTGTTCTGTAAAATCCCTTCTTTTTCTTTTAACAAAGATTGATTTTTCAGTTTTAAATCTCTGTTTTTCAAACTAATTTTTTAAATTCATCAAGCAACTCATGGAATGTATCTTGAAGTTCATCAAAAGTAAAGTCCAGTACATGTTCAGATTGTACCTCATCCTCTTGTACCATAAGACATAAGTTAGCAAAATTTTGATTTTTATCGTCGGTGTTAGAGTCATCACTATCACTCTATATTACAACCATAGCTTTCTTCTTTGTTTTCTTGAGGTTCTTCTTAAGGTTTAGATAATCGGCTTTGAAATATCCGATTTTCTTGCATTCATAACAAATGGGCTGATTCTCTCTTTCTTTATCCTTATCCTTACTCAATTCTTCCTTAGCCATTGGTTTCTTCTTGTAGCTTTACCTTTTTTTTCTTAAAAATTTTTTAAATTTTCTAGTAGTTAATGCCATATCCTCATCACCAACATCTTCTTCCAATGAGTCTTCATCATCCTCTTTTTCTATTGTAGATTTGAGAGCAATAGTTCTCATCTTTTTGACTTCATCGTCAGGTATGTTACTTCATTGCAAGCTTATGAGTCATCAATGATCCAAGTAGCTCTTCTAGAGGTAGGACGTTGAGGTCGTTTGCTTCTTGGATGGCGGTCACCTTGGTTTTCCATGATCTTGACAAATACCTAAGAATTTTTCTCACAAGCTCATTGTTA
This sequence comes from Elaeis guineensis, assembly GCF_000442705.2. NCBI lineage: Eukaryota > Viridiplantae > Streptophyta > Magnoliopsida > Arecales > Arecaceae > Elaeis > Elaeis guineensis. The sequence continues at coordinate 28,786,103 of NC_025993.2, read as the reverse complement.
GAATATGATTTTTCAAGATTTTTTAAACCATTTATAATATCCATAAAATGAGTGAACATATTAGCAATAGATTCATTCGATTCCATTCTAAATAACTCATATTTGTGCACAAGCATGTTAATTTTGGATTCATTGACTTGACTTGTACCTTCATATGTTATTTCGAGTCTATCTCATATCTCTTTTACTGAGTTGTAAATAGAGATGCGGTTAAACTCATTCACATCCAAAGCATAATATAAGACATTCATTGCCTTGGTATTTAATTGGACTAATCTTTTATCCACTTCATCCCAATCACTCTCCGACTAGGGAGAAGCAATGCCATTGACAATGACTATGGGTATGTGAGGGCTATTGATTGTGATGCTCCAGAGATTATAATCAAATACTTGGATAAAGATGCATATGCGTGCTTTCCAATAGGTATAGTTAGACCTATTGAAAAGATGTGGTCTACTAGTGAATTATCTCTCGGTAAGTGAAACTTTCAAATGAGTTGTCATTAATCTTTAAATCAAAACTAATTGAGAATCAAGCTCTAATACCACTTGTTGCCCAGTTAGATAACCCAAGAGGGGGGGGGGTGAATTGGGTTTTCAAAGATTTAAGCAAGTATGTGCTGGTTTTTCAAAATAATCTAAGAAGATGCAGTGAATGTACAGCAAATATAGTGAATAGCAGTGGAAATAAATCAGTAAATGCTAAACAATAAGTAAAGCAAGTAAAGATAAACAAACCACACAAATATAAGAGATTTTATAGTGGTTCGGTGCACTCCAAGCACCTATATCCACTTTTCAAGCTCCACTTGAAAATTTTCACTATAATCTACTGATTACAGTGCTTTTGTTTTAGTTGAGATCACAAACAAATTCAGTTAATTTTTCAAGCTCACCAACTACAATCTTACAAGCCTTTTTCTAGGCCCACAATCCAATTTTCAGGCTTGGATTACACTATTCCTCAAGTTTCAATCCTTTGAAACTTGTTACAGCAGATTTCAGTAAGAACAGAAATTACAACATACAAACCTCCTTAAAAGAGCAAATAAAAAATTTTGAATGCAGCTTGAAGATCGCTTTAATGCTTGACACAAGAATGCTCTCTTTTCTCTTGATGATTAGCCTCTCAAAGATTCAAAAACTCTCAGGTTTGAAGGTGAAAAACACTCTTCAAAGTATTAGAGACTGAAGATAGGCTATTTTTCTTCAATAAACTATTCTTAGTAGTCAATTAGGCTTCTCCTTCGTTAAAATAACTCTCCTTTCTATTTAAAGCAATTTGAATTAAAAAACTAGTCATTTCTAGATGTTGGGGATGGATTCCAACCATTTGAATGACTTTTGGATACTGCTGCAATAGATTCTATGCATTCTATTATGGCTGTTAGAAATAGTCGAGTCGACTCAAACAGTCCACGAGTCGGTTCGGATTCCATACGAGTCAACTCGAAATATTTTGAAGTCAGCTCGGTCTCAGTGTGCAGAATAGTTCTCTATCCTGTGAATCGAGTTAGCTCAAAATATTTTGGAGTTGATTTAAAAGCATACTAGCCCTGTGTGCCACAACCTGTTTGTGTCAGAGTCGACTCGAAACATGCTGGAGTTGACATGAGCTCGTTTATTCAGTCTTTCTCATTCAATTTCTATCCAAACTTGATTTTTCTTAATTCCAAAGCTTTTCAAGTGTTTCTAAATGACTTCAAAGCATATCATAAGGGTTTGCTTTCTACAAAAATATTCTTAACCAAGCTTCAAAGACATTAGTCTCTTTTTATTTTTCAATATTATGTAATCATCAAAATCATTCCTTGGATCAACATTTATTTTCTAGACTAATCTTTTGGTCTGATCATGAGGTTAATCATGACCATGTGAATCAAAGCTAGTTCACTTTTAGGCCTAGCTAGTGGAGCTAATCATTAGTACATACTAATGGATCGCATATTGTGTATTCAGAAATTAATCTCTTCTGAACCTTATCACTGTCTGATCATGGCCATAGTCATAGAAAATTAAGAGAGAATTATATATATATTTTATTATTATATATGGCACATTTTTCAAAATAAAAAATTATATTGGTATATGTATTTATTTAACAATTGCTATATTTAGAAAAAGAATTTAATTATACTTGATCTCCAAAAGATATTAAAAATTTACTGAGCCTGTAAAGCTTGCTCTCTATTTTCTTTTCTTTACAAAATTGCAAGATGCTAATGCTTGGCTGTGATTTCAATTCATAGATGAAAGGATAAACAGGTAGAGCATCATTGATATCTAGTCAAATGATTAAAGAATGGTTGAATTTATAATTATATAAGTTTTGCTAATTGTTATAAATTAAGATTGTTATTATTTATAGATATTGAAATTGCGATAAATTTTAATGCCTTGTATGTTCTTTAAGATTTTGTCCTAGAGAGTATGTTGGGTTCAAGATACGATAGAGTAGTATCAGAGATTAAGCGATAATCATTAGAGAGTGTGACTTAAGTGGTATTTGAATTTAAAGTCACGATCATTAGGGACATGATAAGAGTGGGAAAACTGGATGAGTCATTTCTCTGATCTTATGAATGAGGTTGATCTAAGATGTGTACAAAAGATTTTGACTATAGAATATAGTGCCATGCTAGTATGTTTTCTAATGTCATGTACATTTATTTAGTGGTTATTTGAGTGATTAAGAATTCGAAACCTAATAAGGGTGCAGGCCATGATGATTTTTTTAGTTTTGTTGTTAATTCTTTGATTTTAATATTTTGAGCTCATCAACAAGGAGAAGTCGTTTAGAGTGTAGCCTAAGAAAGAGTTTTATGATGTTAGAGTTAAATGGTCTACAAGGGTTGAACCTGTATATAGAATATGAATGAAATTGGCATGTAGAAGGCAAAAAAAAAAGGTATTCAGTTCTATTGATGGATTTGGTTTCATTAAGGATGTTGTGATAGCCCGCCAGCCCAAACAAACCAAAAAAAAAATGATGAAGACTCCCACAGGGAGTCTTCTTCTCCCGATCGGCTCCTAATCGGAGTCGGAAACCTCACCGGAGAGGAGTCAAACTCCTCTCCTTTGGTTCTACTTAAAGGGGAGACCCTTCTCCCTTCTTCCTACCAAAGAATCTCGGGGCAAAACGGCGGCAATCGCCGGAAATTTCTCACGGAGACCCGTCGCTGTGCCGTCCAATTTCTCGCCGGAAAAGCTTCGCCGGCGACGGAGGTAAGCCTCCTCTTCCTCTCTTCTCCCCCTTCCTTCCCGTGCCGATGTGCACGCTCGCCGGCGACCGGAGTCGCCGGATTTTGTTGCGGAAGAATCTTCTTTTTTATCGTTTTTCCGTCGTCGGTGGTCACCGTCGACCAATGGTTTGGCCGCCTCTTGTCGCCGGATCGTCTCCTCTCTTGCCGATGATCGTCCCACGCCGGCTGCGCCGCCGGTCGGCCACCCAACGAGGGGACCTAAAGGTCCCCTGTTTCAGCCCAAAACAAGTCCACGGGAAGAAGAAAAGAAAAAGAAGAAGAAAGAAAAGAAAAAGAAAAAGAAAAGGAAACGAAAAGAAAAGGAAAAGAAAAAGAAGAAAAAGAAAAGAAAAAGGAAAAGGAAAAAAAAAGAAAGAAGAAAAATAAATTAATAATAATATAATAATAATAAATAGGATTTTCTCTCCTCTCTCTTCCATGAAGAAAAAGAAAAAAAAAAGAAAAAGAGAGAAAGAAAGAAAGAGAAAAATAAAATTAATTAATAAATAATGGGATAAATAATAAAATATGAGAAAGAGAGTTTCTCTCTCTTCCCTCTCTCTCTTCAGCCTGAACTAGTATTTTTTCTCTCTAAAATTGGACTTTCTCTCTCTACTTTCTCTCTCTAGAATCCTCTCTCTAGAATATTTTTCTCCTAAGATTTTTAGAATTTTGAGAAGAATGATGATGAATTTAAATGATTCTCGTAATGAATTTTTGATCTGTGATCGTCGGACGATACACCGACATCCACTTTGATCAGATCAGGTATTTTTAGATTTTATTTCTCATGATCTTATTGAATTATCCACATGATAATTTTAGCATGATTTGATCTGATCGATCAGAATTTGTTGAATCATATTGTCTGAAGAATTCAAGATGAGTTTTCTCTCTCTAGAATTTTCTCTCTAGAATTTTTTCTCTAAAATATTCTCTCTCTTGATTGATTCTCTCTCTAAAAAAAAAGGTTAGTGAATGAAGAAATTTCTTTTAATAAGTCTGATCTGATTTTAATGAAGAACCCTGATCTATGATTGTCAGACAGCGTACTGGCATCCACCTTAATCAGACCATGAATCTTTAGATTTGATCATCCATGATCCCGATCTAGCCATGACTTGATTTGATCATGTTGATTTCACCAATTGAGATATTGGACCAATCGTAATGTTGGATTGTGTCACCTGATCAGTTCGAATTGTACCTCATGAATTCTCTCTCCTCTGATTTTCTCTCTCTACTTGATTTTATAAAATCGATGAAGAAATCTCGGTCTTATCACTTCGAATCCGATTTGATCTGATAGTCAAACTTTGGATCGTTTAGGTCCTAATTAGATTTTGATTAGATGAAATTAGATGATCGGACCCAATCTAAACCGTTGAAATATGGTATTCGTATTCTTTCTAATTATTGAAATTGATTCTGTATAGGATTGTGGATGTTTGATCATGGGATATCGCGATATGATCTACGAACAGAATTTTTGGAAGAAATTTATAGAATTATATGGATTTATTTGAAATGCGTTCGAGGTAAGTAATGTTTCACTTTTTCTAGATTTATCGGCAAATTATAATGTATTCTTCTGACATGATTTGTGAAACAATGCATGAATTGGATGAATGGTATTTTGTTATGAAAATATCTTATTTGAAATGTTATGATGAAGCATGATTAAACATATTGATTTCATGATGCATTACATTGATTGATTTCGATACTACATGTTTATATGTTTTATTATCGAAATTAGAATATGAAAGCATGATTTATGAAGAATTATGATATAAGAAACATTATGAATTGACAACCTGACTATGTAAAGGACCCTGCCAATGGGGACATATACGTTGGCAATTGATTGTCCTGAGGGTTTATGTCGCCAGCGAGACCAGCGACATGTCGCCAAAGAGACCAGCGACAAACCGCCAGAGAGACCAGCGGTTCCAAAGGACATGGCTGCCAGATGATTCGCAGCCTACCGCAAGCAGATACGCGGTATTATGACCCTGCCACAGGGAAAATGTGGTCATAGCTCATGGTTGACGAAAAGAAATTGAAGAACAAAAGAAATTGAAATTTGGAAAGAAACTTGAATTTTCGAAAAAGAAATGAATTTGGCATGAATTATGTTGCATAATTGAAATTGATTTCGAATTGATGAACTCTGTATACTTATTTTCTATAAATAATGATTTACTTAAATGCCTGATGAAATCTATTGAAAAGTGATCATTGCTTGCTGGGCTGTCTAGCTCATTACCTCCTATTTTTATTGTTTTTACAGATGTTGAGGAATTAAGATGATACAAGATATGAATGGAAGAGTGATCAGAAGCAGAATCTTCATATTTTTATTTTGGGTTGAAAGGCTTATTGAATTTGATGCAAAGCCTTTGAATTGTTGTTGAATTTATTGAGATATTAAAGAATAAAAATTTAGGTCGTTATATTTTAGATTTAAATTGTTGACTAATTATTCCGTTGTTGTTTTAGGATAGTATGATAAGATGCCTTGCATGCTCATGGGAAGAGTTTTCTATGAGTATGCGGCGGTTGCCATGACCCTCGATTCAAAATCTCGGGTCGGGGGCGTGACAATTATAGTGGTATCAGAGCATAAGTGGATGAATTATGAAATATAGAATCAGATATAGAATGGGTGTAAGTGGATAGACACCAGGGACATTATAGTGTAGATCTTTGATGATTGTAGTGGGAGAAATATTTATAAATTTTGATTAAACATTGAGATTATGTATGAAAGGATCACAATAGATTATAACATATAGAATTTGAAATATGATGGATGATCTATTGATCATGATATGATTAGTTAGATCTTGATCGAAAGTAATCACAAAAGGATTGACATAAAATTTTATTGAGCATTATGGTTATTCAAGTGAATCGTAAGTTCAAATTCGATATGAAAATAATACTATGATATTACTTCTAGTTGAGAAGTTGACTATTATTGGCAAGATAAAGATTTGACGATAAAATGTTGTTCCAGAATGGGCTAAGAAAATTTTTTTATTTTTTTTATGGTGCTTGATTGGAATATTTATCGAAAGTGAACTTGGTATGAGGATCATATATAAAGTGGCATATTAGGATGAAGGCATATTTGTAGATATTGCAAAGAAGCCTATTTTTTTATTGATGAAATTGATTATGAGGTTGTAGAATATTCATCGTACCAGAATCTTTAATCATCATCCTTAGATCTAGATAATAGATCTTATTATGTCTCTTAGAGACTACATGATGTGTATGAAATTTCAATTTAAAGATTTCGTATCTAAGTTGATCAAGAGATTTTCTAATATTATTGTTGAGGTTGTTAATGAAAAATTGATATCTTCAGATTAAGATAAAAGATCTGATTTATATTTATTTCAGATTAAGGGATCCATGTGAATTTACAATTTAGAAAATTGTGATTTAGGAATTGATATGGAGTTCCTTTGCTTTTGTTAATGAGGTCCCTAATTGAATCTACTATTAAATGAAGATTTGATTTTTTTGAAGCTTGTATGATTGTTATGAAAGGATATTTAATAGATATTGAAGATCCTGATGATAGAAATTTTAGGAAAAAAAAATATTAATGATTTGAAATTCATATATATTCAGATTATGTCCAAATTTGGTGGAGCATCGAAGGATTTTCTCGTTGATTTGACTTATAAAGATTTTTGGTTTGAAAATTATCGAATTGAATTGATATGAGAATTGAGATTTAATTCATATTGATTATAGTAAATCTATATGATGGTTTAAATATGATATTGGACTCAAGGGTTAATCAAGATTATTGTACACCAGTAAAGATATGAATGAGAATCGAAAGTTAATCTTTGATTTCAATTGAAATTTGAAATTTTAGGATAAAGAAATAATTTGATCCAACTTTTTTTTGGTGAACCTAAGAAATTTTGATTGTTAGATCAGAGTGTGCAGCGGAAGCATGGTAATCTGAACTACTTTGAGTAAGTCAGGAATGTTGATCCTTTGAGTTAAAGAATTATGATAGATGATATGGTTTGATACAAAAAATTTATTGATATTAGAAAGAATAATATTTTAAAATTTTGAATTATTTTTGGATATCCCTAATATGATTTTCAAAAGTAGAGCTTCCACCTACTATGCTACAAAAATAATTAGCATCCTAATTCTAGGATGAGTGGACCTTTGATTTTTGATTTTAGATTTAGAATATTTAGAGATAAATTTTTTCTATCTTAGAATTAAATTTTATAATTCTCTATTTATTAGAAAGAATTTGAGATTATTTATCGAATGATGATTTTGATCTTAGATTAGTATACTCAAATAATTATCTCCAGGGTATAATGAAATTTGAAGTTAGAACTCTTTTGATTATTATTATTTCTCAGACTGAATGAAAAAGATTGAGGTTATCTATTGATATTGACGATTGTTCTACAAAAGATAGATTGGAGTTATTCATAATTTGATAATGAATCGATTAATTAAGAGTTGTTAATGTTTAGATAAAAAAAATTGATATACTTACTTAGAATAGAGACATTGATTTTGATTATAAGAAAAATATAGTTTTGATTTAGATCAATTTTTGAGTTACTGATTTTTATTATGGAATGACTTAATGATAAAATTTACTTCAAGAATTAGAATATTTAAGAGTTTGAGGGTTTGAGTAAGAAAATTTCAATGACTAGAAATAGTGATATTGATTCAATCAACAATGGTGATATTGATCTTTATGAAATGACTTAATGATGAAGTTGCATCAAGAAATAAAATATCAAAAGTTCGAGAATAAAATTGAAATCTTCAATCTTTGAAAGTACGAATAAGAGAAAATATTTTAAAATTTTGATTGATTGAGATGTCATCATATGATTCATAGAAGTATATTTTCCTATCTTATGATGGGTTAAAATTAAGGGTGGTTAATATTTTGAAATAAATAAATAAATGAATGAATGATGATGAATGAAGCTCTTATGCAAGAATAGAGACATTGACCTTTTTCTATTCACAAGAGATATATTTGATTTTAATTTGAGTCATGAGATATTGAATATTAATTTTTACAGGAAATAAGATCATAATTTCGAAATCTTGAAACATTGAAAATCTTTGAGATGGTGATCTTGATAAATAAGAAAAAGGATGGTTCCGTTCAGATCAATATTTGATGTACCAACTTTTTCTTATAAAATGATTTAAGAATGAATTTATATCAAGAATTAGAATATTTGTGGATGAGATTCAAGTAAGAAACTATGAAGACTCAAGCAAGAAAAATTTCGAGGATGAAATTTCTTTTAGAGGGGAAGAATGTGATAGCCCGCCAGCCCAAACAAACCAAAAAAAAAAAAATGATGAAGACTCCCACAGGGAGTCTTCTTCTCCCGACCGGCTCCTAATCGGAGTCGGAAACCTCACCGGAGAGGAGTCAAACTCCTCTCCTTTGGTTCTATTTAAAGGGGAGACCCTTCTCCCTTCTTCCTACCAAAGAATCTCGGGGCAAAACGGCGGCAATCGCCGGAAATTTCTCACGGAGACCCGTCGCTGTGCCGTCCAATTTCTCGCCGGAAAAGCTTCGCCGGCGACGGAGGTAAGCCTCCTCCTCTTCCTCTCTTCTCCCCCTTCCTTTCCGTGCCGATGTGCACGCTCGCCGGCGACCGGAGTCGCCGGATTTTGTTGCGGAAGAATCTTCTTTTTTATCGTTTTTCCGTCGTCGGTGGTCACCGTCGACCAATGGTTTGGCCGCCCCTTGTCGTCGGATCGTCTCCTCTCTTGCCGACGATCGTCCCACGCCGGCTGCGCCGCCGGTCGGCCACCCAACGAGGGGACCTTTAGGTCCCCTGTTTCAGCCCAAAACAAGTCCATGGGAAGAAGAAAAGAAAAAGAAGAAGAAGAAAGAAAAGAAAAAGAAAAAGAAAAGAAGAAGAAGGAAACGAAAAGAAAAAGAAAAGAAAAAGAAGAAAAAGAAAAGAAAAAGGAAAAGGAAAAAAAAAGAAAGAAAAAAAATAAATTAATAATAATATAATAATAATAAATAGGATTTTCTCTCCTCTCTCTTCCATGAAGAAAAAGAAAAAAAAAAGAAAAAGAGAGAAAGAAAGAAAAAAAGAAAGAGAAAAATAAAATTAATTAATAAATAATGAGATAAATAATAAAATATGAGAAAGAAAGTTTCTCTCTCTTCCCTCTCTCTCTTCAGCCTGAACTAGTATTTTCTCTCTCTAAAATTGGACTTTCTCTCTCTACTTTCTCTCTCTAGAATCTTCTCTCTAGAATATTTCCTTCTCCTAAGATTTTTAGAATTTTGAGAAGAATGATGATGAATTTAAATGATTCTCGTAATGGATTTTTGATCTGTGATCGTCGGACGATACACCGACATCCACTTTGATCAGATCAGGTATTTTTAGATTTTATTTCTCATGATCTTATTGAATTATCCACATGATAATTTTAGCATGATTTGATCTGATCGATCAGAATTTGTTGAATCATATTGTCTGAAGAATTCAAGATGAGTTTTCTCTCTCTAGAATTTTCTCTCTAGAATTTTTTCTCTCTAAAATATTCTCTCTCTTGATTGATTCTCTCTCTAAAAAAAAAGGTTAGTGAATGAAGAAATTCTTTTAATAAGTCTGATATGATTTTAATGAAGAACCCTGATCTATGATTGTCAGACAGCGTACTGGCACCCACCTTAATCAGACCATGAATCTTTAGATTTGATCATCCATGATCCCGATCTAGCCATGACTTGATTTGATCATGTTGATTTCACCAATTGAGATATTGGACCAATCGTAATGTTGGATTGTGTCACCTGATCAGTTCGAATTGTACCTCATGAATTCTCTCTCCTCTGATTTTCTCTCTCTACTTGATTTTATAAAATCGATGAAGAAATCTCGGTCCTATCACTTCGAATCCGATTTGATCTGATAGTCAAACTTTGGATCGTTTAGGTCCTAATTAGATTTTGATTAGATGAAATTAGATGATCGGACTCAATCTAAACCGTTGAAATATGGTATTCGTATTCTTTCTAATTATTGAAATTGATTCTGTATAGGATTGTGGATGTTTGATCATGGGATATCGCGGTATGATCTACGAACAGAATTTTTGGAAGAAATTTATAGAATTATATGGATTTATTTGAAATGCGTTCGAGGTAAGTAATGTTTCACTTTTTCTAGATTTATTGGTAAATTATAATGTATTCTTCTGACATGATTTGTGAAACAATGTATGAATTGGATGAATGGTATTTTGTTATGAAAATATCTTATTTGAAATGTTATGATGAAGCATGATTAAACATATTGATTTCATGATGCATTACATTGATTGATTTCGATACTACATGTTTATATGTTTTATTATCGAAATTAGAATATGAAAGCATGATTTATGAAGAATTATGATATAAGAAACATTATGAATTGACAACCTGACTATGTAAAGGATCCTGCCAATGGGGACATATACGTTGGCAATTGATTGTCCTGAGGGTTTATGTCGCCAGCGAGACCAGCGACATGTCGCCAGAGAGACCAGCGACAAACCGCCAGAGAGACCAGCGGTTCCAAAGGACATGGCTGCCAGATGATTCGCAGCCTACCGCAAGCAGATACGCGGTATTATGACCCTACCACAGGGAAAATGTGGTCATAGCTCATGGTTGACGAAAAGAAATTGAAGAACAAAAGAAATTGAAATTTGGAAAGAAACTTGAATTTTCAAAAATGAAATAAATTTGGCATGAATTATGTTGCATAATTGAAATTGATTTCGAATTGATGAACTCTGTATACTTATTTTCTATAAATAATGATTTACTTAAATGCCTGATGAAATCTATTGAAAAGTGATCATTGCTTACTGGGCTGTCTAGCTCATTACCTCCTATTTTTATTGTTTTTACAGATGTTGAGGAATTAAGATGATACAAGATATGAATGGAAGAGTGATCAGAAGCAGAATCTTCATACTTTTATTTTGGGTTGAAAGGCTTATTGAATTTGATGCAAAGCCTTTGAATTGTTGTTGAATTTATTGAGATATTAAAGAATAAAAATTTAGGTCGTTATATTTTAGATTTAAATTGTTGACTAATTATTCCGCTGTTGTTTTAGGATAGTATGATAAGATGCCTTGCATGCTCATGGGAAGAGTTTTCTATGAGTATGCGGCGGTTGCCATGACCCTCGATTCAAAATCTCGGGTCGGGGGCGTGACAGACGTGATATACACCGTGGTGGAATTTTTGATTATTTAAATTACCATTTTTGGATTGGATAAATTGATCATTAGGTTGGAGATAGTTGAGTATGTTAAATTTCAAAGCATTAGGTTTCTAAACTACTTTAGAATATCTTGATACTATTGTTAAATTGAATGGAGAAATTGATTTTAGAAAACTTATATGAGTTTAAGATAGAAGAGGCAAGATTTTAGATGTGTTTATCAATTGATGCTTAAGATCATGGTAAAGAAAGCTCTATGAGAAATGATTGAATTGATTCTACTCACAAGGATATCGAGTAGGGGTCTTCTTATTTATTGAATTTTAAATCCTTTAATAAGAAAAGTTGATTTGAAATTATTTAAGAAAATTTAGGATTAACTCATTATTTTAGATTAATTCTAGATTTATTGGATTTTAGAAGGTTGGGAGAGATCTTGAAGTGATCTTCAAATGTGTCTATTTGTTAGAGGTGAAACGTGATGGACATGCTCAATACAAATTGAAGATAAAAGGCTCTGCTCTAATTCTAATTTGCTATTTGAAATCTTTGATCTTTTCAATTCTAATGTAGAGAACTATTTGGGTTGTTATAGGTCTCCTTGCCTCTGCCACTGATTACATACAATTGATCATGTTGTGACGATATTCAAGATTCGTCAACTATTACTCATCATCTAAGGAGTCGCATCGAGATCTCTGGCCAACTCTTTCAATCTATTCATCACCTTATTGAGCTCTCTAGTGCGCCAGTTAACTCGATGGCCTAATCAGACTAGCTCTTAGTGGTAACAATGGGAAGATATTTATATCTAATAAATTCTTCATGCTTAAACCCACAACTATTATTTAATCAAACTTCAAATATCCATATATACATGTGCATCCACTTTAAAAAAAATTGACTTTGTTCTAGTAAATGGTCCACTCCATTCAGATAATGAAGAGACCAAGATGTACAGGAAGGTTGGCACTAGGTCAACCAAGAAAAAAAAAAATATGAATTTGCAAAATTACATGCTTTGTCTCTTTCAGGATAAAAACTCTTCTTCCATTTGAGTTGCACCAAGATCTTTTATGATATTCCATATTACTTAGTAAGAAGTGCTAGAGATAATGCTGAGCCTACCTTGTTGTTGAGTCCAAGTACGCTGCCGAGTTTTACTTGGTTTTGGGTGTTGGAATCTAGAAGACCGGGAAGTGATTACAAAAGTGACTTAAAAAAAAACTAATTGATATGTAGCTAAACAAGAAAATAGAGGAAACAAATAGAGATATTTTTGTATCTGGAATCGAAATATTGTCTATATATAGGCTTACACAGAAACTGATGTGCTAAAAATACTCAACAACTCTAAACTACTAAAAGATCTCAATAACTCAATAGCTACTTTTTGAATTGCAAATACATATTTGATCATATAGGAGTGGATATATTTTTGAATAAGTGAGAGAAGATATAGGCAACATTTCCATTCTAGACACAAAAATATCTCTATTTGTTTCCTCTATTTTCTTGTTCAACTACATATCAATTAGTTCTTTTTTAAAGCCTCTTTTGTGATCACTTCCTAGTCTTCTTGATTCCAATAATTTGTAGTGTCAGAGCCAGGTTCTTTCAAAACTGAGCTTAGTAAATAAAAAAAAAAATTGCAGGCAATGAAAAATTTTGTGGGTCTCTCAACCCCTAATTTTCTTTTTCAAAGATGATTCTTATGAGTTTTGAAGTATCACGGTGAAAACATCGTTCAAGTCTTAGGATCTCCGAAATCTAGTCGAGAATGGCTATGTGCCGATTCTGATGAAGAGAACAGGCTGAGATAAAATAAGAAGAAAGACTACAAAGCACTTTTATTCATCTAGTAAGTAGTAGTACATGAGACTACTTTTTCTCAAATTGCAGGAGTATCTATTTCAAAAGAGGCTTGGACAATATTGTAGGAGTTTCAAGATTCTTCTAAGATAATTACCATGAAACTTTAATCTCTTTGTTGTGATTTTGAAACATCGTTTATGAAAAATAATGAATCAGTGCAAGATTTTCTCTCTACAGTTACTGGAATTGTTAGTCCAATGAGATCATATGGTGAGGAGATTAGTGATAAATTAAACTATTGTTGCAAAAGTTTTACAAATTCTAATATCTAAATTTGATTATATTGTTGCTGCAATTGAGAAGTCCAAGGATTTAGCTACTTTTTCATTTGATGAACTAATAGATTCTTTGCAAGCTTATGAAGCAAGGCTGAACAGAACACTTGAAAATAGTGAAGAAAAGGGTTTTCAGGTTAATTGGGAGGCATCCACTTAAAATGGCAAAGTACCAAGCAGAGGATGTGGTAAAGGTGGTTTTCGTGGAAGAGGCCAAGGTAGTAGAAGTAGGAGCAGAGGTCGATCCAATATACAGTTTATGCAAAATAAGTCATTCATCAATCAAAGGAATGTTGTTCAATGTAATCAATGCATGAATTTTGGACATAGAGATGAATTGCTGGAGTAAGGAAAAACAATATAATCATTGCTAGAAGTTTGGACACATAGAAGCAAATTGCTAGAGTAAGAAAAAATAAGTGAGTTATGTAGAAGAAGATCAAGAGAAAAGTAAGTTCTTCATGACCTATTTATGTTGGAATGACATTGCAAGTGATGTTTGGTTTGTGGATAGTGGCTGCTCTAACCATATGTTAGGCAAGAGATCAATGTTTAGAGAGCTTGATGCGTCACATAATACACAAATCAGATTTAGATATGATACGCAGACTCAAGTTGAAGGAAAAGGAATAGTTGCAGTCATGGTAAAATAAAACTAATTCATGATGTTCATTTTGTTTCAAGTTTGGCACATAATTTGTTGAGTGTTGGTTAGTTGATGGATAATAGATATTCTATTCTGTTTGATGATCGGTTATGTGTTATTAAGGATAAAAAATTAGGCTAGATATTGGAAAATGTTTGTATGACACCAAGTAAAATGATTTCTTTTGAGGTTTCTAGTATTAACAATGCTTTTGCTGGTATGGAAAAGAATGAAACTAAATTATGGCATTTATGGTATGGGCATTAGAATTTTAATGGTTTAAAATTGTTGAGTCATAAAGAGATGGTGCATGGGTTGCCTAAAATAGATTCACCGGATAGTGTGTGTGAAGGGTGTATGTACAAAAAGCAAAGTAAAATAACTTTTTTTAGGAGATAAGTCTTGGAGGGCTTCTACTTTTCTTAGTCTTATGCATGCTACTTTATGTGGGCCTATGATTACTAAATCTTTTGGTGGGAGTTGATTTTTTTGTTGTTCGCTGATGATTATAGTCGTATAAGTTGGATTTACTTTCTAACATATTAATCGAAAACTTTTGAGAATTTCAAAAAATTTAAGGCATTGGTTGAGAAGCAAAGTAGTAAGTACATCGAGGCTCTTCATATAAACAGAGGTGGTAAATTTTTATCTTATGAATTTAACCATTTTTGTGATGAAAATGACATTCATAGAGAATTGACAGCACCACACATACCACAACAGCATAGAGTTGCCGATCAAAAGAATCGTATAGTAGTTAAAATTATAAGGAGTCTTTTAAAAGCTGATATCTTCCAAATCAATTTTGGACAAAAGCAATTGCCATTGCAGTATACTTGCTGAATATTTCACCTATAAAATTAAAGCTATTTGAAATCAGAGTCCTTACAAAGCTTGGAGAGGTACAAAGCCTTGGATAAGCCACTTGAGAATTTTTGGTTGTATTGCCTATGTTTTGGTAAATTCTCGAAGTCATAAACATGATGAGAAATCAGCAAAAAGCATTTTAATTGTTTATTGCCCTCAATCCAAAGCATATCAGCTATATAACCCAATTAGTGGCAAGATAATTGTTAGTAGAAATGTTGTTGTTGATGAGAATAGCAGTTAGAATTGGGATAATAGCAACAAAGAATCAAAGATTCAACTTCCAACTATAAGTGAAGATTCTCCAATTGCAGTAGTTTGTTCAATTCCCACAAGTTTACCATCTTCCTCTCCAACAACACTAAATAGAAGCGGTTCATCCGCTTCAGAAGAGTCCTTTGAGGAGATTCCACCAAGGAAGCTTACATCTTTGAATGACATTTATGCAAGAACTTATGCTCTCTTTGCTTCAAAAAGTAAGTTATGAAGAAGCTGCAAGTAAAGATGACTGATGCAATGCAATGAAAAAAGAGATCCTGACAATTAAGAGGATTGAAACTTGGGACTTGATGGACTTACTAAAAGATAAAAATGTCATTTGGCTGAAATGGGTGTTCAAAACAAAATACTATGCTGATGGAGCATTCGAAAACACTAGACATGTCTCATGGCAAAGGGTTGCTCGAGCAATCAGGTAAGGAGGAGAAGGTATATAAGTTGAAGTACATCTTTGAATGACATTTATGCAAGAACTTATGCTCTCTTTGCTTCAAAAAGTAAGTTATGAAGAAGCTGCAAGTAAAGATGACTGATGCAATGCAATGAAAAAAGAGATCCTGACAATTAAGAGGATTGAAACTTGGGACTTGATGGACTTACTAAAAGATAAAAAAGTCATTTGGCTGAAATGGGTGTTCAAAACAAAATACTATGCTGATGGAGCATTCGAAAACACTAGACATGTCTCATGGCAAAGGGTTGCTCGAGCAATCAGGTAAGGAGGAGAAGGTATATAAGTTGAAGAAAGCTCTTTATGGGCTGAAGCAGACTCCACAGGCATGGTACAGTAAAATTGACTCTTTTTTTTATCAAAATAGATTTGAAAGGAGTCAGAATGGGCCTACACTTTACTTAAAGAAGCAAAGGGAACATGATTTCTTATTAGGTTGTTTGTATGTTGATGACATGATTTATATGTCATCTTCTTATTCTCTTGTTACTAATTCTAAAGCTTGTATGATGAGACAGTTTGAGATGATAGATTTAGGTGTGCTATATTTTTTTCTTGAGCTAGAAGTGAAGCAAGGAGAAGATAGAGTCTTTGTTTTACAGAAGAAATTAATATGCATTAGATCTCTTGCGAAGATCAATATGCTTAATTGCAATGTGGTAGCAACACCGTGAATGTGAATGAGAAACTACAGCTTGATGATGGCACAGAAAAAGCAGATGGAAGATACTACTGAAGTTTGGTTGGTAGTTTGATTTATCTAACACATACTCAACTAGATACCTTATTTTCTATTGGTGTTGTTTCTAGATTTATGCGGAATCCTACAAAGCACCACCTTGGGGCAGCCAAAAGAATTTTGAGATATATTGCGGCAACATTTGACTATGGGATTTGGTATACTGCAATTTCTGATTTTAAATTAATTGGCTTCTTTGACAGTGATTGGACTAATTTTTAGATGATAGAAGCAGCATTTCTGAAAATTTTTTTTAGTCTTGGTTCTGGAGCAGTATCTTAAAGCTCAAAGAAGCAACCAACAGTAATCTTGTCATCAACTGAGGCTAAATATATGGCTGCAACTTCCTCTGCATCCCAAGTTGTATGGCTTAGAAAATTATTATAGCAGATCTTAATCAAGAGTAGACGGGTGCTACTGAAATATTTTGTGATAACAGATCAATAATAGCAATGTCAAAGAACCTAGCTTTTCACGGAAGAACCAAGCACACACATATACAACACTATTTCATTCGAGAGCTGGTAGCAAATGGCGATATCAACCTAAAGTTTTGCAGCACAAATGAATAAGTTGTAGATATATTTTAACCAAGTCACTTCCTCAAGAAAATCATGTGTTATTTAGGTTGCAACCAGGAGTTTACAACTTTGAATCAATGGGGAGTGTTAAAGTGTAATTCAAAAATTTACTTGTATTTCACATATCTTTGAATAAGTGTTTGCTATTCAAGAAGTAGTGATTGAGTTGTTAAGATCATATAGGAGAAGATATGTCTTTGAATAAGTATTTGCAATTCAAAAAGCAGTATTGAGCTGTTGAAATCATAATGGCTATGGTTTTCACGTTGCTGTTTTGGGAGCTAGTGCTAAGTAATTAAGCAAATTTGTTTTCTTCCTTTTTTTTTTTTTTTTGCTTTCTATGTGCTCCACTAGAAGAAAGGATTAATGCTCCACTAGAAGAAAGGATTATCTTTGGTTATATAGGATCATAAACCCATTATGAATTTATTAAGTAAGAATGCAAATATTCTTTTATCTCCTCCCCCATGGAAGCCTGCCTTCGTTTATCCCCTCCATACATGCTATCCAGTGTATCGTGATGGATGAATTATTTTAATCCTTGATCTCAATAGGGCTACCACCATCGTAACAAGAAGATGTAGAATTGTTGAAGAAGATTCAACAAATGTCCCAAGCTGTTTCGACCTTAGCGGTCACCATCCAATCAATTCATATCATCCAAAGCGTGCTAATGTCATGACTTGTCCTTTGACTTGATCTTCAAAGAGACTCCCGAGCGAATTCTTTGCAAACGTATGGTCAGCAAGAAGCCTTTTTTTTTTTTTTTTTTTCTTTCCCATCTTTCACATGCTTAACACATGAACGAGTGTTGAATAGTTGATTACGTTTTCCTTTTTTCTTTCGTTGATGTAATGGAAGGTCGGCATACCACCAGGATT
This sequence comes from Elaeis guineensis, assembly GCF_000442705.2. NCBI lineage: Eukaryota > Viridiplantae > Streptophyta > Magnoliopsida > Arecales > Arecaceae > Elaeis > Elaeis guineensis. The sequence continues at coordinate 28,767,986 of NC_025993.2, read as the reverse complement.
TTATTGAGTGAGAGGGAGTTAATTACCTTCTCTCTTGCTTGCAGGAGGAAAATTGTGCCATACTCTACCCCTTTGCATGGCTCCATCTTTTCTAACTTCTTGAGACACGTGATAGGATGTGACCCTCCTTTCTGATGACGACCATTGAAAGCTACGGAGCATCCTGCGTGGAAATTGCACTGTAGATTCCTGGTTGCTCTAAATTTGGTAACGTGCATGTCCACGTCAAAATCTGCAACTGGCCGGCAACGGACACACACTCGAAGTCACCATCCACGTTGAATATATAACGGGACTTAGAGCATTTTTTTCAATGCCTTTTTATGCCTCCAGGACTTGTTGCCTAACACGCAAGATATACTTAAATATTGAGGGCGGTAAGAAGCCACGAAACAATAAGAATGAACCATCCAGTGAGCCTTGGAAAACACATGGAAAACGCCTTCTTGGTTGTAGAGTAAATGCACGGAAAAAAACAAAAATCCATTTATGGTTCACAAACATTACCAAACATTATCTCAAAATAAATTAAAAAATAAATCCAACTCTCCTTGGTAACCATTTAAAAAGCCACCTAACCCATCCACCCATGCAAAAGCACTCGATCGCAGATCGACGCAATACTCCTAAGGAGACATTCTTTGTGAAAGGACCGGGGTTTCTTGCAGCAACTCAATTACCTCTTTCAATGATTTTCTCCTCTTTGAGCTCTTCCAATAATTCTCTCCTTTTTGATGAGGGCCGATGGGTGATCCAGATTTGTAGCACCCTTGAAGAGGAGGTCGAAGAGGGTGCTCGAATCCCCGTCTCGGTCTTCAGCGTTCCCAAGATATTGCTCTCCAACAAACCCGAAGCCTACATTCCCGAGCTCTTCGCACTCGGACCATACCACCATTGGCATCCCCAGCTCTACGAGATGGAGCGCTACAAACTTGCCACTGCCAGGAGGACACAAAAAAAGCTCCAAAGCACCAAACTCCACCAACTGGTCGAGTACTTCATTAAGAAAGAGCACATGATTAGATCTCACTATCATAGGTCTCCTCTATTCTTCTAGCTGTTTATTTGATGCCTACTCTTATATATTTGAGCATGTTAGCTATTTACAAAATTGTTAGATAAATATTTATTTTTCTATCCATAGATTTCATAACAAATTTCATAATCGCACATGATGCCTTTCATCTTTTGAACCCCCCCAATGGTAGAAAAGAATATATATCCACAAGCGATTGACTTGCTTCCTTCAACCGAGCTGAGTTTTCTAATATGCCCCACTTATAGGACCAAGTGAGGTATTTATGGACATAACTTGTCATACCAAGAAACACTCTCTTTTTAGAACTCAAGAAGCATACATGACCATATTTGAGGATAATAAATTAAGGTTCATGAATCCTGAGAAAAATTCTGAAGAGAAATGGTCTTTCCACATTCTACACAAGGATACT
>NC_025993.2:28719035-28759035 GCF_000442705.2 Elaeis guineensis | reverse complement strand
GTTGAATGAGACGAAGCCCATGGGTAATCCTAGCTATGTGAAGCAGCTCTTTAATTCAGTTTGGAGTCGGGCATCGGACCTAAAAATCATGGAAGTCCCTGCTACGAGGCCCATCAAATTCCTAGGGAAGCTTCCATGGAAGATCATCTCCAAGCTCCCAGGGGTCTCGATCTTGACTGCTCCCATTGCAAAGCTCTTCTTCTTCCAAGGTGATGAGAAATCAAAAGACGAAGACTCTACTGATGACGAACCACCTTTGGTCGAAGAAATAATGATCCCTTCAGTGACTGAGCTCAGCAAGGCTGGGGTGAAGTTCTCACCAACAAAGGGGGACTTGACGACAGTATCGTTCAACTCGAGAACTGCCACATTTTATCTCCCAGCCGTTAGTTTGGACGTCAACACTGAAGTCCTATTGAGGAATTTAGTAGCTTATGAGACAGCAGTTGAGTTGGGGCCGATGGTCTTCACTCGGTACACCGAGTTGATGAACGGGATTATAGACACCGAGGAGGACGTGAAGCTCTTGAGGCAAAGCGGGATCATCTTGAACCGGATGAAGAACGACGAGGAGGTGGCGAAGCTCTGGAATGCGATGAGCAGATCGGTGAGGTTGACGAAAGTAGGCTTCATAGACAAAGTGTTGGTGGATGTGAACAAGTTTCATAGCAGTAGGTGGAGTGTTAAGGCCCGGAAGATCATGAAGACCTATGTGTTTGGGTCGTGGCAGATCCTTACATTCCTGGCGGCTATCTTGCTCCTGTTGTTGACGTGCGTGCAGGCCTTCTGCTCGGTCTATAGCTGTGGATCCCGCTGGCTCAATGTCACAAACGCGGGGTTGCAGTGAAGTGTTCCGGTTATGGAATTTAGCTGGCCAGTCGATCACTGATAAAAGAAGACATACTAAAAATAAGGGGAAAGGACTGGAAAGAACGACACTTTTTTTATCATAGATGGATCGATTACATTCCCTGCAATACAACAACCGCACGCGTGTGTGTAGCCTTAAAATTTAACTAGAATATCAATTAGATAAATCAGAATAACAATTAACTCTATCAAGGTAATATCTTCATATTTATCCATCTAGGAATTACCCAACTTGAATTTTCTGATTCAAATTAAGTTTATCCTTTCAACATCCTCAGAAATGTAATTATCTTCCATCAATAATTCCAAGTGAATTCTTCAATTTGCAAAATACTTCCGAGAGGTTTTGTAAAAATATCTGCGATTTGATCTCCGGACTTGATGTACTCCAATTTTATCTTCTTCTTCTTGACTTAGTCTTCAATAAAATATAAATGTATATCGGTGTGCTTGCTTCGTTCATGGTATATGGGATTCTTGACTAGTGCAATCACCAATTTGTTGTCAACACAAATTCTGATAGCATCATTTTGTAGTTGTTGTATTGCTTTCAAAAGATTTTGTAGACATATGGCATGGTATACATATGAAGAGGCCGCAACATATTTAGTTTCATATGTTGAAAACATCACTATCGATTATTTCTTCTAAAACCATGAAAATACGGTGTCCCCCAAATAAAATGTGAATCTAGTCATGTTTTTTCGATCTTCTAGATCTCCACCCCAATTACTAAGTAGCCAACTAAACGAAAATTATTAAAAAATAAATAGAAAAGTTCATGATTAAGAGTACCTTTAATGTAGCATATGATTCACTTTACTGTCTTCAAATATATCGACTTAATTTGGCTCCTCCATGAAATGACTAATTAGCCCGATATCATATAAGATGTCTGGCCTTATGCATATCAAGTACCTTAAGCTTCCAACAACACTCTTAAAATATGTCTGGTCAACTATCGCTTCACCATCATGCTTAATAATTTGGTCCTATATTTAACCGATGTACAAACTAACTTGCAATCCTCCATCTTGAACTTTTTGAGTATCCCCTTCACATAGGCTTTTTGAGATATAAAAATATCCTCCTTACTTTGCATGACTTCAATCCCAAAGAAGTATGACATAAGGCCATTGTTCGTCATCTCGAACTCTCGAATCATGACTTGCTTGAGTTCTTTGAACATCACCAGATTGTTACCAATAAAAATCAAATCATTTACATATAAAGAGATTAATAAAACATCCTCTCCATTTTTATTAGATTTCATGTAGATGGCGCTTTCATATGGGTACTTGATGTAGCTATTTTTCTTAAAATGTGCACCAATTCTTGCATTCCATTTTTTTGATACTTGCTTTAGACCATACAATGCCTTATTTGATTTGCGGACCTATAATTTATACCCCTTTATCATCTAACCTGCCGATTACTCTACATAGACCTCCTTATCAATATAGCTATTCAAAAAAGTTGATTTTACGTCCATTTAGAAAACCAATCATTTATATTGTGCTGCAGTAGGTAAAATTAAGTGAATAGTTTTCATATGAATTATTGGGGTAAATATCTCATCATAGTCAATTTCGAACTTTTGCTTGTACCCTTTAGCTACTAATTTGACTTTATGTCTCTCTGTTGTGCCTTTTGCATTCTTCTTCACTTTATACATCCACTTCATTTTGATGGCTTTTTCTTCTTTAGAAAGAGCAGTCAACTCCCATGTGCAGTTTTTCTCGATGGTTTTCGTCTGTTCATCCATGACATGCTTTTACTTTTCATTTTTTATGGCATCTTCAAACTCAATAGACTTACGATTTGCAAAGAAGCAAACAAAGTGTACTTAATCTGTTATCTCATATAGTTCTTTTAGACTTCTCATCTTTTGTGGTACTTTTGGACTGCTATCTAATGATGAATCCGATGAAGTGGATGATGATGGTATTGGTGAAGATATTGGTGTTAATGGTAGTACAGTAGCAGGTGAAGTTTTTTCAACTTCCATTTGAGCAGGCTTTTCTCCTATAATATGGCCAATCTTGTTGTGCCAAATCCATTCACCTTCCTCATTGAACTTCACATCTCCACGAATCATAATTTTTGAATTGTTAGGATCAAATAACTTATAAGCTTTGATTTATTGCTGTACCTGATAAAAATGAGCTTTGAGCTTTTGTCATGTAGCTTAGTTCTCCTCTACTTTGGAGTATGCGTATAAGCTACACATCTGAAGATCTTCATGTGTAAGATGTTCAGCTTCCTTTCTATCCATACTTCTTGTGGTGTTTTATTCTCCAAGCTTGTTGTGGGATATCGGTTCAAAATATAAACGATGTAAGCCACTGCCTCAACCCAAGACTCTTTCGATAAATTTTTGCTTTTCATTATGCTTCGCACTATATTGAGAATAGTGCGGTTCTTTCTCTCTACTATGCCATCCTGCTGAAGCAAGTAAAGGGTAGTCAGTTGATGCAGAATCTCATTCTCTTTATAAAATACTTCAAATGACTTGGAGGTGAACTCGCCACCTTGATCTAAGCAAACAACTTTGATGAAATATTCACTCTTATTTTTAATAATCGCCTTGAACTTCTTGAACATATTAAAAATTTTTGTTTTCTCTTTCAAAAAATATACTTAGTTTTTTCTTATTAGTCGTCAATAAAATTCAAAAAATATTGATGCTTACCAAATGATATGGGGACAATAGGTTCACATACATCTATGTGAATGAGTTCCAGCGGATTCTTTGCTTTGTATCTCATCTCATGTGGAAAGCACCTTCTAGGTTGTTTGTCGAGAACACAACCTTCACACAACTAATCGGGGTGGTCAATATGAGATATTTTTTACACAGACTTTCAAGTACTTGACTACATTATTTTTAATATCGAGGATGAACATCTTGTTCTTTGGCATCTCCACTTGGGCAATCAAGTTATTAGTATTATTTCTCAAATAAATTTTTTTATCTTTCATATGGATATTATAATCCTTTTCAAGCAATTATCCCAAACTCAGAATATTACTCTTCATATCGGAACATAATATACATAAGAAATAAGTTGATGACTGTTATCTTTGAGATAGATTAGAATTTTATCTTTTTATTTCACTGAAACCTTCGAAGAATCTCCAAAAGAGACTTGTTCTTCCATCGATTCATCTAACTTTGTAAACATGCTTTTATGACCGCACATATGATTAGTTGTCCTACTATTCAAATACCAACTTTCTTGCCTGCTAGCTTCATCTTCTTTATAGGCTAATAATAATAAAAGATCCTCCTTTGTTTTCTCAATATATTTAACTGCTTCTTCAACTTGATTATTTTTATTATGAAAATACTCGGAGGAAGAATGTCCATATTTTTACAAGTATAACATTGAACCTTAGATTTATACCTCTGACTTTTTTTACATCTGGTCTCCTATATCTACTGTTTTTATTTGCTTTATCTTTACTTTGTCCTCCTTGTCTACAGCCATGGCCATGCTCGTAGCCTATACCACAACCTCGACCTCTGCCATAGCCTTGATCGCTTGGGTTTCTATCACCATTTGAGCTTTCCTATACTTCTTTTAATGAGAGCTTTGTTTTAAGAGCATGTTTCACTGCTTCTTACTTCTTCTTATTGATGCAATGCTTATAGGCTTGCAATGATCCCATATGCTCATCCACCGACATCTTCTCTAGATCTTTCGATTTTTTAATGGCTGTAACAACATAATCATATTTATCATCTAATGATCGCAAAACTTTTTCAATTACTTAGATGTCTTCCAGCTTCTTGCCATTCTTTCGAAGTTGGTTCACGATAGTCAGAACTCTGGTGATATAGTCTGAGATGCTCTTGGATTCCTTCATCTATAATGCTTCAAATTCTCCTCATAGTGTTTGGAGGAGAATTTTTTTCAGCTCATCAATACCTTTGCAAGCCTTTTGGAGAATCTCCCACACTTCCTTTATGTTGTCGTGAAAGAGTTCTTCTAGAAATTGGCTTCATCTAGACCTTGGTAGATGATGAAAAGTGCCTTCTTGTCCTTCTTCCTCGAATCTTGTAGGGTATTGTATTGCCCTACATGCAGAATTGATTCATTTTGAGGCTCAATATAGCCTTTTTCGACCACCTCCTAAGCATCCTGTGACCCAAGTAGGGCCTCCATTTGAATGCTCCAGTTTTTGTAGTACTCCTTCATGAGGTATGGTACTTGAAGTTGCATGCCATTCGCCATCTTAGCCTAGCTCTGATACCAAATTAATAAAAAAAGAAATACTAAAAATAAGGGGAAAGGAATGAAAAAGAATGAGACTTTTTTTATCATAGGTGGATCAATTACATTCCCCTATGATACACCATACATATATAACCTTAAAATTTAACTAAAATATCAATTAGATAAAATAGAATAACAATCAACTCTATCAAAATAACATCTTCATATTTATCCATCCACAACTATCCAACTTGAATTTTTAATTCAAAATTATCTTTTCAACAATTACCCTCATGGCATCATGATTTGAGAAAGGTCGTTGGTGCAGATGATGTGGTGCCCTCTCTCTCATTCTCTCTCCATGTCTCTCTATCCCACCTCCCCTTGATGGCTACGGTGGAGGGATGCATCATGGTGGTGACAATAGCAATGAAAATAGTGATTTATAAATACTGCAAACCTGGTACAAAAATTGAGATTTCTTCGGTCCAAATTAAGGGAATGGAGTCGTAAAATAGTTGGAAACATTCTAGAAAAGAAAACTATATTGGAACTTCGCATTGGGCAGTTAAACAAGGTCGAAGAAGACAGAGGGTTATCACCACAAGAACTAGACGAACGACATAAACTGAAGTATGAACTGGAATCAATTCTGACTCAAGAGGAAGTTAATGTGGAAACAGCATTCCAGTAATCAGTGGATCCGTGAGAGTGACCGCAACACACGTTTCTTCCCCATCACAGTGAGCAACCGAAGAAGAAAGAACAACATTTTAGAGGTACAGCATGAGGAAATTACTCTATCAAATCAAGATGAAATCCAAAAGGCCTTCTGAACTTACTACAGTAACATGCTGGGAACAGAGCAACAAGAAATCTTACAAGCTGACTGGAAGCAGCTTTACCAAGACAACTCTAATGATCTCAAAAACCTTGATGAACCCTTCTCAGAGGAAGAAATCAAGAAGGCAGTATTCGATCTGGCTAAACACAAATCACCTGGCCCCGATGGATTTCCCATTTCTTTTTATCAAAAATATTGAGAAACTCTTAGACCTGATATCTACAGACTCTTTGATGGCCTTTACAGTCAAAATATAGATATTTTCATATTGAATTACACCTACATCACGTTAATTCCAAAGAAAACTGAGTGTAAATCGGTTGTGGGTTATAGACCTATCAGTCTAGAAATTGGGATTATTAAAATCATTTTCAAGGTGCTCGTTAACAGGCTCAAACAGAAGTTAGAAATACTTGTCTCCTCCTCCCAGTCCACCTTCATTTCTGGAAGATTAATCCATGAAAGCTTCATCTCTGCCACTGAAATCATTTCTTACTGCAAAAGAAAAAAAAACAGAGGTTTTTTTTGTAAGGTGGACTTTGAGAAAGCATTTGACTATATATCCTAGAGCTTTCTACAAAATCTTCTAAATCAACATGGCTTTGGCTCTAAATGGCTGTCATGGCCTGGCCCGGCCCATGTAACAAACCCAGCCCAAAAAGCCCAAATGAAAAAAAAAAAAAAAGGGGAAATCGGGAAGAAGACTCCCGATAGGAGTCTTCTTCTCCGATGAAACCGCGGTGATCGGGAGTCCTAGGACCACCAGGAGTCCTAGGGCTCTCTATAAAAAGGCTCTCCCCTTCCTTAGAAGCCCTCCATCGATCTTTTTCCCCTCTCTTCTTCCCTGATTTCTCCGATTGGAGCCGCGGATACTTGTTTCGTGCTCGCCGCGATTGCTCGCCGGCGAGGTCACCGGAGGCCGAAGTAAGCTTTCCTCCTCTTCCTCTCTTCTTTCTCCTTCTTCCCGTGTCTCTGTGCACGACTGCCGGCGACGGGTGTCGCCGATTTTTGTCGGAGAAGGGACCCCTGTTTGGTCTCTTCTTCCCTTTGGTTTTCCGACGCTGGCGATCACTACCGACTGCCGGCCTTGCCTCTCCGAACTCGAGAGAGCTGCCCCCCTCTGCCACCGGCCTTCGCCGTATCGACCGTGGCTTGAACGGTCGGTCAAGGGAGGGGACCTGTCGGTCCTCTGTTTCGGCCAGGAAGGAGCCTGAGAGAAAAGAAAAGAAAAAGAAAAGAAAAAGAAGAAGGAAAAAGAAAAAGAAAAGAAAAAGAAGAAAGAAAGAAAAGAAAAAAAAAGAAAAGAAAAAAAAAAGAAGAAAGAAAAATAAAATAAATAAATTAATAAATAATGATATAAATAATAAAATATGAGAAAGAGAGTTTCTCTCTCTTCCCTCTCTTTCTTCAGCCTGAACTAGTATTTTCTCTCTCTAGATTATTTCTCTCTCCTAAGATTTCTAGAATTTTGAGAAGAATGATGATGAATTTAAATGATCCTAGTGATGGATTTTTGATTTGTGATCACCGGACCGTACACCGACATCCACTTTGATCAGATTAGGTATTTTTAAGATTCTATTTTTTATAATTTTATTGAATTATCTATATGATAATTTCAGCCTGATTTGATCTGATCGATCAGATTTGTTAAATCATATTGTCTGAAGAATTCAAGATGAGTTTTCTCTCTCTAAAATTTTCTCTCTCTAAAATATTCTCTCTCTAAAAAGGTTAGTGAATGAAGAAATTTCTTTTAATAGTCCTGATTTGATTCTAATGAAGAACCCTGAACCATGATTGTCGGGCAGTGTAATGGTACTTACCTTGATCAGATCCGATATTTATCAATTTAATTATCCATGATCTCGATTTAATCATGATTTGATCATGTTGATTTCATCACTCGAGATGTTGGACTAATCATAATGTTGGATTGTGTCACCTGTTCAATTCGAATTATACCTCATGAATTCTCTCTCCTCTGATTTTCTCTCTCCACTTGATTTTATAAAATGGATGAAGAAACCTCGATCCTATCACTTCGAATCCGATTTGATCTGATAGTCAAACTTTGGATCGTTTAGGTCCTAATTATATTTTGATTAGATAAAATTAGATGATCGGATCCAATCTAAACTATTGAAATATGGTATTCGTATTCTTTCTAATTATTGAAATTGATTCTGTATAGGATTGTGGATGTTTGATCATGGGATATCGCGATATGATCTACGAACAGAATTTTTGAAAGAAAATTTATAGAATTATGTGGGTTTATTGGAATGCATTCGAGGTAAGTAATATTTTACTTTTTTTAGATTTATTGGCAAATTATAATGTATTTTTCTGACATAATTTGTGAAACGATGCATGAATTGGATGAATAGTATTTTGTTATGAAAATATCTTATTTGAAATGTTATGATGAAGCATGATTGAACATATTGATTTCATGATGCATAAAATTGATTGATTTCGATACTACATGATTATATATTTTATTATCAAAATTAGAATATGAAATATGATTTATGAAGAATTCTGATATAAGAACAATATGAATTGACAACCTAATTATATAAAGGATCCTGCCAATGGGGGCATATACGTTGGCAATTGATTTGTCCCGAGGGTTTACATCGTCAAAGAGACCAGCGACAAACCGTCAGAGAGACCAGCAATTTCGAAGGACTTTACTGCCAGATGATTCGTAGCTCACCGCAAGAAGATACGCGGTGTTATGACCCTGCCACAGAAAAAATATGGTCATAGCTCATAGTTGACGAAAAGAATTGAAGAACGAAAGAAATTGAAATCTCGAAAGAAACTTAAATTTTTGAAAAGAAATGAATTTGGCATGAACTATGTTGCATAATTGAAATTGATTTCGAATTGATGAACTCTATATGTTTATTTTTTATAAATGATTATTTACTTAAATACCTGATGAAATCTGTTGAAAGTGATCATTGGTTACTAGGCTATCTAGCTCATTACCTCTTATTTTACTGTTTTTATAGATGTTGAGAAATTAAGATGATACAAGATATGAATGGAAGAGTGATCAGAAGCAGAATCTCTATACTTTTATTTTTGGTTGAAAGTCTTATTGAATTTGATGCAAGAACTATGAATCATTGTTGAATTTATTGAGACATTAAAGAAAAAATTTAGGTCGTTATATTTTGGATTTAAATTATTGACTAGTTATTCCGCTGTTGTTTTAGGATAGTATGATAAGATGCCTTGCATGTTTATGGGAAGAGTTTTCTATGAGTATACGACGGTTGCCATGACCCTCAATTTACAATCTCGGGTCGGGGGCGTGACAATTAATATGGTATCAGAGCGTTAGTAGATGAACTAAGATATGTATAGAAAGAGTGTTAGTGGATAGACACTAAGGACATTATGGTGTAGATCATTGATGATTGTAGTGGAAGAAATCTTTATGAACTTTTGGTTAAATATTGAGATTATGTATGAAAGGATCACAAGAGATTATGACATATATCATTTGAAATATGATGGATGATCTATTGATCATGATATGATTAGTTAGATCTTGATCGAAAATAATCACAAAAGGATTGACATAAAATTTTATTGTGCATTATGGTTATTAATTTGATCATTGGTTATTCAAGTGAATCGTAAGTTCAAATTCGATGTGAGAATAATACTATGATATTACTTCTAGTTGAGAAGTTGACTATTATTGGCAAGATAAAGATTTGACGATAAAATATTGTTCCAGGATGGACTAAGAAAAATCTTTTATGATGCTTGATTGGAATATTTATCGAAATTGAATTTGGTATGTGGATTATATATAAAGTGGCATATTAGGATGAATGCATATTTGAGGATATTGCAAAGAAACCTATTTCTTATTGATGAAATCGATTATAAGGTTGTAGAATATTTATCGTATTGGAATCTTTAATCATCATCCTTAGATCTAGATAATGAATCTTATTATGTCTCTTGGAGACTATATGATGTGTATAAAATTTCAATTTAAAGATTTCGTATCTAAGTTGATCAAGAGATTTTCTGATATTATTGTTGAGGTTGTTAATGAAAAATTGATATCTTTAGATTAAGATAAAAGATCTGATTTATATTTATTTCAGATTAAGGGATCCATGTGAATTTATAATTTAGAAATTTTAGATTTAGGAATTGATATGGAGTTTCTTTGCTTTTGTTAACAAGGTCCCTAATTGAATCTACTATTAAATGGAGATTTGATTTTTTGAAGCTTGTATGATTGTTATAAAAGGATATTTGATAGATATTGAAGATCCTAATGATAGAAATTTTAGAAAAAAAATAAAAATTTAAAATTATTATATATTCTGATTATGTCCAAATTTGGTGGAGCATCGAAGGATTTTTTTTTCATTGATTTGACTTATAAGAATTTTTGGTTTGAAAATTATCGAATTGAATTGATATGAGAATTAAGATTTGATTCATATTGATTATAGTAAATCTATATGATGGTTTAAATATGATATTGGACTCAAGGGTTAATCAAGACTATTGTACACCAGTAAAAGTATGAATGAGAATCGAAAGTTAATCTTTGACTTCAATTAAAATTTAAAATTTTAGATCTTTTCTATTGATAAGATAAAGAAATAATTTGATTAAATTTTTTTTTGATGAACCTAAAAAATTTTGATTGTTAGATTAGAGTGCGCAGCGGAAGCATGGTAATCTGGATTACTTTGAGTAAGTCAGGAATGTTGACCCTTTGAGTTAAAGAATTATGATAGATGATATGGTTTGATACAAAAATTTATTGATATTAGAAAAAATAATATTTTAAAATTTTGAATTATTTTAGATATCCTAATGTGATTTTTTAAAGTAGTGCTTCCACCTACTATGCTAAAAAAAAAATATTTAGCATCCTAATTCTAGGATGAGTGGACTCTTGATTTTTGATTTTAGATTTAGAATATTTTGAGATAATTTTTTTTATCCTAGAATTGAATTTTATAATTCTCTATTTATTAGAAAGAATTTGAGATTATTTATTGAATAATAATTTTGATCTTAGATTATTATACTCAAATATTTATCTCCAGGGTATAATAAAATTTGAAGTTAGAACTCTTTTGATCATTATTATTTCTCTGACTGAATGAAAAAAATTGAGGTTATCTATTGATATTGATGATTATTCTACAAAAGATAAATTGAAGTTATTTATAATTTAATTTGATAATGAATCGATTAATTAAGAGTAGTTAATATTTAGATAAAGCAAATTGATATACTTACTTAGAATAGAGACATTGATTTTGATTATAAGAAAAATATAGTTTTGATTTAGATCAATTTTTGAGTTATTGATTTTTATTATGAAATGATAAAATTTGCTTCAAGAATTAGAATATTTAAGAGTTTGAGGGTTTGAATAAGAAAATTTTGATGACTAGAAATAGTGATATTGATTCAATCAACAATGATGATATTGATCTTTATGAAATGACTTAATGATGAAGTTGTATCGAGAAATAAAATATCAAAAGTTCGAGAATGAGATTGAAATGATAAATCTTCAACCTTTGAAAGTACGAATAAGAGAAAATATTTTTGAATTTTGATTAATTGGGATGTCATCATATGATTCACATAAGTATGTTTTTTCTATCTTATGATGGGTTGAAATTAAGAGTGGATAATATTTAAAAAAAAATTTGATGATGATGAATGAAGTTCTTATGCAAGAATAGAGACATTGATTTTTCTATTTACAAGAGATAGATTTGATTTTGATTTAGTCATAAGGTATTGAACACTATTTTATAAGAAATGAGATCATAATTTCAAAATCTTGAAACATTGAAAATCTTTGAGATGTTGATCTTGATAAATAAGAAAGTGAATGGTTCTGTTTTAGATCGATATTTGATGTATTGATATTTTTCTTATGAAATGATTTAAGAATGAATTCATATCAAGAATTAGAATATTGAAATATTTGTGGATGAGATTCAAGTAAGAAACTATGAAGACTTAAGCAAGAAAAATTTCGAGGATAAAATTTCTTTTAGAGGGGAAGAATGTCATAGCCTAGCCTGGCCCATGTAACAAACCTAGCCCACAAAGCCTAAATGAAAAAAAAAAATAGGGAAAATCGGGAAGAAGACTCCCGATAGGAGTCTTCTTCTCCGATGAAACCACGGTGATCGGGAGTCCTAGGACCACCAGAAGTTCTAGGGCTCTCTATAAAAAGGCTCTCCCCTTCCTTAGAAGCCCTCCATCGGTCTTTTTCCCCTCTCTTCCTCCCTGATTTCTCTGATTGGAGCCGCGAATACTTGTTTCATAATCGCCGCGATTGCTCGCCGGCGGGATCATCGGAGGCTGAGGTAAGCTTTCCTCCTCTTCCTCTCTTCTTTCTCTTTCTTCCCATACCTCTGTGCACGACTGTCGGCGATGGGTGTCGTCGATTTTTGTCGGAGAAGGGACCCCTATTTGGTCTCTTCTTCCCTTTGATTTTCCGACGCCGGCGATCACTACCGACCGCCGGCCTTGCCTCTCCGAACTCGAGAGAGTTGCCCCCCTCTGCCACTGGCCTTCGCCGTGTCGGCCGTGGCCTGAATGGTCGGTCAAGGGAGGGAACCTATCGGTCCCCTGTTTTGGCCAGGAAGGAGCCCGAGAGAAAAGAAAAGAAAAAGAAAAGAAAAAGAAGAAGGAAAAAGAAAAAGAAAAGAAAAAGAAGAAAGAAAGAAAAGAAAAAAAGAAAAGAAAAAAAGAAAAAAAAAATAAATTAATTAATAAATAATGATATAAATGATAAAATATGAGAAAGAGAGTTTCTCTCTCTTTCCTCTCTTTCTTCAGTCTGAACTAGTATTTTTTTCTCTAGAATTCTCTTTCTAGATTATTTCTCTCTCCTAAGATTTCTAGAATTTTGAGAAGAATGATGATGAATTTAAATGATCCTAGTGATGGATTTTTGATCTGTGATCACCGGATGGTACACCGAATGGTACACCGACATCCACTTTGATCAGATTAGGTATTTTTAAGATTCTATTTTTCATAATTTTATTGAATTATCTATATGATAATTTCAGCATGATTTGATCTGATCGATCAGATTTGTTGAATCATATTGTCTGAAGAATTCAAGATGAGTTTTCTCTCTCTAATTTTTTTTTCTCTAAAATATTCTTTCTCTTGATTGATTCTCTCTCTAAAAAGGTTAGTGAATGAAAAAATTTCTTTTAATAGTCCTGATCTGATTCTAATGAAGAATCCTGAACCATGATTGTCGGGCAGTGTAATGGTACTTACCTTGATCATATCTGATATTTATCAATTTAATTATCCATGATCTCGATTTAATCATAATTTTATCATGTTGATTTCACCACTCGAGATGTTGGACTAATCATAATGTTGGATTGTGTCACCTGATCAATTCGAATTGTACCTCATGAATTCTCTCTCCTCTGATTTTCTCTCTCCACTTGATTTTATGAAATCGATGAAGAAACCTCGGTCCTATCACTTCGAATTCGATTTGATCTGATAGTCAAACTTTGGATCGTTTAGGTCCTAATTATATTTTGATTAGATAAAATTAGATGATCGGACCCAATCTAAACCGTTGAAATATGGTATTCGTATTCTTTCTAATTATTAAAATTGATTCTGTATAAGATTGTGGATGTTTGATCGTGGGATATCGCGATATGATCTACGAATAAAATTTTTGGAAGAAAATTTATAGAATTATGTGGGTTTATTGGAATGCGTTCGAGGTAAGTAATGTTTCACTTTTTCTAGATTTATCAGTAAATTATAATATATTTTTCTGACATGATTTGTGAAACGATGCATAAATTGGATGAATAGTATTTTGTTATGAAAATATCTTATTTGAAATGTTATGATGAAGCATGATTGAACATATTAATTTCATGATGCATAAAATTGATTGATTTCGATACTACATGATTATATATTTTATTATCGAAATTAGAATATGAAATATGATTTATGAAGAATTCTGATATAAGAACAATATGAATTGACAACCTGACTATGTAAAGGATCCTGCTAATGGGGGCATATACGTTGGCAATTGATTTGTCCTGAGGGTTTACGTCGCCAGAGAGACCAGCGACAAACCGCCAGAGAGACCAGCGGTTTCGAAGGACTTTGCTGTCAGATGATTCGCAGCTCACTGCAAGAAGATACGCGGTGTTATGACCTTGCCACAGAAAAAATATAGTTATAACTCATGGTTGACGAAAAGAATTGAAGAACAAAAGAAATTAAAATCTCGAAAGAAACTTGAATTTTTGAAAAGAAATGAATTTGGCATGAACTATGTTGCATAATTGAAATTGATTTCGAATTGATGAACTCTATATGCTTATTTTCTATAAATGATTATTTATTTAAATGTCTGATGAAATTTGTTGAAAGTGATCATTGCTTACTGGGCTGTCTAGCTCATTACCTCCTATTTTACTATTTTTACAGATGTTGAGGAATTAAGATGATACAAGATATGAATGGAAGAGTGATCAGAAGCAGAATCTCTATACTTTTATTTTCGGTTGAAAGTCTTATTGATTTTGATGCAAGGACCATGAATTATTGTTGAATTTATTGAGACATTAAAGAAAAAATTTAGGTCGTTATATTTTGGATTTAAATTATTGACTAATTATTCCACTGTTATTTTAGGATAGTATGATAAGATGCCATGCAGGCTTATGGGAAGAGTTTTCTATGAGTATGCGGCGGTTGCCATGATCCTCGATTCACAATCTCGAGTCAGGGGCGTGACAATGGCACTCTTGGATTTCTTTCATCTTACTCACCAATTCGGCCATTCTCCTCAATGGACTGCCTCCGCATTGGTTCCAAAATAAGAAGGGATGAAAGCAAGATAACCCCCTGTCTCCAATGCTTTTCATTCTAGTTGCAGATCATCTTGCTAGGATTATGAAATTGGCACAATCATCAAAGCTCATCAACAGCATCGGTCACCTTGAAGCAATAAAACAATGTCAATGCTTGCAATTTGCTGATGACACCCTCCTCTTTTGTGATGCATCCACAAAGTATGCTAACATCCTAAAATTCATTCTTTTCTCATTCGAGCTTCTGACTAGGTTAAGGGTTTACTTCAACAAATCGCAGCTGATAGGGAATAACCTTTCCGACAATGAAAAGAGAAAACTGACAAAAATTCTGAAGTGTCAAACTGCCTAGATACCCATCAAATATCTGGGTTTGCCTCTACATCACTCTCCCCTTCCATCTAGCCATTGGAACTTCCTCCATAAAAAAATCATTAAGAAACTAAATGGTTGGAAGAGAAACTCTCTAACATTGACAGGTCAAATTATGCTGGTAAATTCAGTTTTGAGAGCAATTCCAGGGTATTCGATGTCAGTCCTAAAAATTTCCAATTCAATCATTCATAACATCAACAAGATTTGCAGAGATTTTATCTGGGGAGACTGTCGAACTACTCAGGATCAGATAAGCAAAATAAAATATCTTGCTAGCTGGACAAGTATCGTTGGCCTAAAAAATACGGTGGTCTCGAGATTATAGATCTCAAAACAATGAATGAAGCTCTCCTAACTAAATGGTGGTGGAAGTATTTCTCTGAGAAGGACAGATAGTGAAGGAGATTGATAAATCAAATTTATTATCCAAGAAAGTTCTCTTTGGAGCCAACGCAGTATCTTCTTCATGTTGCTTCCCCGGTATGGAAAGAAGTACTAAAGGCTTTCAAAATCTTCCAACAAAGTTCTATCCCGACCATCGGGAATGGGAATCAGATCTCATTCTAGTTCGACAACTGGATAGAAGGAAAAACCCCCTGCAATCATTTCCCTACATTATTTACGCTCACTACTAACAGAGACACAAGCTTAAGAGCTTTTCTTTTAAAGAATAATTTGACAGCTAACTTCAGATCTCCAATGAACTCTATGGCATTAGCAGAAATGCAGTTATTATCCTCTCTCCTCTGCAATATTACATTGACGGACAACAACGATACAAGGAAATGGAGATGGACAACAAGTGAAAAATTCTCTATTCGGAGTTTCTATCTTCTTCTGAAGCACGGCGGGATGGTCTCACAAATTAGGCTGATAGTCTGGAAGCTGCCTATACCTGAAAAGATTAAAACCTTCATCTGGTTATGTTATCATAATAAAATCCTCACCACTGAGAACCCTATGAAGAAAGGAGTTAAAGGTCCAGAATCCTGTCCGCTATGGAACAATCATACTGAGTCAACTGATCATCTATTCACCACATGCACATATTCCATTAACCTATGGGAATCAATCTTGCACGAATGCAAATGTGGCCACCTACCATCCAACTTCAAAGATCTCTGGGGGTCATGGAGATCAAATGGGAATAACGGAGATAAAAACCAAGCTTGGGATTGCATAATAGCCACTTTCTGCTGGCTTATATGGATTGAGGGTAACAAAGAATTTTTGCTTTTGAGGCTAAAACTTACTCAGAAGTTAGAAAATCAGTTATCTCTCTGCTAAAAGACTAGATAGCAGATGCAAAAAATGACTTAATTAAGCAACTCTTCTGACGTCCTTAAATAATGTAAGGGCCTTCAAACCGCAGCTTTGATAGGATCAACTGGAGCACTCCTTCAAAACCATATTTTGACTGGGAAGCAAGTGTCGAAGAGCTTGTTCTATGACCTGACTTTTTATAGTCCTATTTGTTTTTCAGGTCTTGACAGGTCCTGTTAAAGCTGCTAAACTTTTTTGTATGATTTTTATAGTACTGTATTTTTCAACAAGGTAAGTTAAACTGCAACTATGCCCGAGGTCATAGCAGCTTGGTTTTTCTGTATGGGATTTTGTCTCTCCCATGAGCTGATGAACTCACATCCATAGGATGCGAATATCTTTCCTTATCCTATTTTAATAATATTTTCTAGTGGAAGTACCTTACTTCCTCTGTTTACGTCAAAAATAAATATTGGAGATAATAAGAAGTTAATATTTGTAAATAATTGAAATATAAAAATTTTAAGATACAAAGTAAATAAGAGAGGTGTGCCTATAGTCGAAGCATGTAGGAATACTATCTCATCATGAACATCATCATACAGAGATCCGACTCAAAAATTTATTTATAAAAATCAAGTCAATCCAAAAATGATAATTTAAATTATCAAATATTCCATCAAGATGCATGTCTCATGTCCAATTGATAAAATCTAATCTATCAATCAAATTTTCTTCTACATTCCATATTCATACATGCTCCCCTTAGAGGTTTCATTCTAAAAAAAAAAAGTTCTTTTGGATACTATAAAATTCTTTCTTAGGTCCTATCTTAAACAACTTCTTACTAGTAAAGCTAAAAATTATAATGGTCAAACAATTATCATCAGAATTAGAAAAGTCATCATGATCTTCTTTCATATCAAATTTAGAAAGTCATCTAAATAACAATTGAACATATACATCCAACATAGTACCATATATCAATATATATCTTACTTTATTCTAGGATTAATTCAATACCTCTCATACTTAGGTCAAATCCTACTTATTGAAATCCAAAACATAACTCATTAGTTTTCTTATAGATATTATATACTACTTATGTATAAATTTTATCATAATACCTATTGATCTGAAATTTAAACTTTGAATCCTTTATGTTACTTTTATCATATCTTTAGTGATTATAACTTTATTCTCAAATGCCACTTAAGTCATAGTCCCTAGTAATAATAACCTAAGCTTTCATATTACTTATGTGATGCCCTAGTCACTTATATCATAGTCCCAAGTGATCATAACCTCTGTCTGATACTATTCTATCATACTCTGAATCTAGCATCTGAGTCGGCCATATGACATGGTCATATCAACCTTTGATCAATGTCCTAAAGATCATGTAAGGTCTTAAAAGCCAATACAACCTCAATATCTATAAATAATGATATTCTCCTATCGCTAATAATGGTAATTAGTAACAGTATTAGTGAAAAAAAGCTGTCGCTAATAATTTTAATTTTTTTAAATTAAAATATTAAAAAACTATAAGCAATGAAAGTTGTCATCACTACTGCCATCATTAATAATTTTTTAATTTTTTTAATTAAGATTTTAAAAAAATTATTAACGATAACTAATACCATCACTAATAATTTTTATTTTTTAAAAAAATTTATAATTAAATATTTTAAAAACCATATTATAATTATTTTTTAAATTTTATTAAGAGGGGGAGAGAAAGCAAACTTGTCTGCTCCAAGCCTACCATCTGATTGAGAAGGATCTAAACTTTTTTATTCAACCACTCCGAGCCTCCCATCCGATTGAGACTTCTACGAATGAAAAAAGTAAAGAAAAAAATTAAAAAGATATAAAGAAATCAATAAAAATAAAAAAATAAAAAAATTAAAAGGTAAGATATTTTGTTGCATAGATTTAAAATTTATTTTTTTTACGAACCAAAAGCTATAAAAATAATAATATATTCTTAAAATATAATAAAAAAATTAATAATAAAAAAATTATAGTAAGATTCACAGTCTCACCTGCTAAGTGCAGTCGATAACTTCGTTATGTTGTATCGAACCTCAAGTTCGTATATTAAATCTCAACTTCATTATACTGTATTGAACTCTCCTCTCAGAATCTAGAAGCTATTAGATTCGCATCGACATCATTCCATTAAGCTAATGAAGAAATACAAAGTATAATAAATGATCAAATAAACTAATATAAAGAAAAAGATATACAACTCACCTTTTCTGGCTCAATTCTTTGAGTTTTTTTTTTGAGCAAACTAATGAAACAACAAAAAATAATAATTAAAAAAAAAATAATCAGTAAGAAAGAATATCATTGATGTGCTTCTATCGTGAGAGCGATCAAAAATAAAAATTAATCGACTACTGCTCCATAGAATAGGGTGAGTCAGATCGAATCTTCAGGGATCTAA
This sequence comes from Elaeis guineensis, assembly GCF_000442705.2. NCBI lineage: Eukaryota > Viridiplantae > Streptophyta > Magnoliopsida > Arecales > Arecaceae > Elaeis > Elaeis guineensis. The sequence continues at coordinate 28,740,105 of NC_025993.2, read as the reverse complement.
GGTAATTGATTAGAAAGAAAAAGAGAGTCATTTGATTGATTTAAAGTTTTAAAAGTTGTAGAATTCTAGAAAGCAGGAGATCAATTATAAAAGCAACTTTAATAAACTATCAAGTGATCAATAAGAAAAATTTGTCTCGAATTTCAGTTCCATCTTTTAGTATTTAAGTCAATATTTGATTCATACAATCTTTTCATTGACAACATGCAATCTTATGAGATGTCTATTCTCTTGACCCAATTCTAACATAACCTGCTCTACCGAGTATGAACCATATCTAACATGATCATGGCCCATCCCATAGATATAGATCATTTAGATGGTACAATCAAAGAACATAAATATGTATTTAATAAATCTTACAAGTTATCCAAACTTGAGCATAGATCGTATCTTTTCGCGATCATGATCTATCTCTTTAGTCATAATTTGTAAAAAAATAAACATTGAAACATAATAAGAAAGCATGTAGAAGATAAATAAGTATAATTTTATTACTCAATGAAAAGAGAAAAACATGATCAAGAGTACAAACTTTCATACTGAAGACTTCTCCTACTACCCAAAGACATGAGACTTTAGCCCAGCATGGTTACGGCCCTTCTCACCATTGGCATCAGGACCTCCTCCATACGGCACTTAGATCTCTCTTCAACTCTCTCTCTCAAACTCTAAATAAAAAGTTAAAAATAAAGAAGAAAAAAAATAAAAACTTTGAAGGCTTCTCTTCCCCTGCTTCTATTCGCTCACGGTCCTTTTTATAAGTGCAAATTGGGTTGAAATCAGATTAAAATTGGATTCTTGTTCGCATTCAAAGTCCTCAACCCACATCCGTCGTCGGATGATGATCCTGCCTCTAAATAGCCCATAACAGGTCGGAATCATTCCCCACCATTGAATCTATCCCAAGATCAATTCTCGTCCATCGGATGGTGCAAAAACTCAGCCCAGACTCCTCTTAGCCATCCACAAATCCCGACCATCCAATCAAGCCCAGTATTGCTGTGGATCGTTTGAATGCATAAAACCTGTGGGCCACCATCACTTGATATGGGATGGAGCTCCCTCAGCCGTCTGATCCCATGAGAAAATTGCCACCCACTGTCTGATAGTGCAAAAATACACCCGCTTGCCCATGCATCATGATAAAAGATCAGAAACATTGTTTCCATGAGCCACGTGAAGACGGGTGTGTGCTAGCTCATGCACCGTGTGATAGACCATGCCCTGTTTTGATGGATCGCTCATGCTATTTTGTAGACCACGGTGGCTCTGTAGACTGCGGTGGATCGAACAAGTGTGGGTTTGATTTTGGGTTGGTTTTTAAGCCTTTTTTAGCTCCATTTTATATCCAATTTCAGTCATTTTAACCTGCGACTGGAGTTCGTTGCTTTGACAATCATCTTTCTAGCAAAACACAAGCAAAAGCATCAATTCTTAAGAAATAAAAATCTATTAGTATCTATTTTGATGCTTCTTTTGAGATATTTAATGTACTTATCATACCTCCCAACTTGAGCTTTGCTCGTCCTTGAGTAAAGAAAGAAATTAGCGTTAGATACCTTCATACTTTGAAATGGATATATTATCAAGTAATTTTTCTAAACAGTCCATTGATATTTCAAAGAACATTGTTAAGATAGGTCATAGGGATATTAATACTCACTAATATGGTGGTTAAATAAAAAATAAAAATTATTTCCAAGCTTTTTCTAGATCAATTTCTACTTTCATCTCTAAATTGTCTACTTTAATACAAGCAAGTGCAAAGTAGCTTTTGTTCCCTTTCTTTTTTTTTTTCTTTTCTTTTTTTTGAAAGAGGCATCTGCACATTGTCCACTTTTTGATGCAAACATCAATGCTTTTTGAGGTAAAGAGATCTGGTTATTCGATGGAAGATCAATGTTTAGAACTTACCCTCTTTTTTTTTTTCAAAGGATAAAATTCTTTCATATTTTTTATTTTTTGATGCAAGACTCAATGCTTCCTAAGGTAAAGAGGCCCAGTTACTCAATTAAAAATGCTCAAAACTTATTCTTATTTTTTTATATTTTATGAAGGAATGTATAGATACTTTACTTATACTTATAAAAAGTAAACTCTTCTTTGATTCTAGTAGGGAGAGTTAAAAATACTAGAATAATTTCGGTTCTAGATTTAACCATTTATTAGGTTTTTTTAATACTTAATCCATCGATGTCTCAAGAATTTTCTAAATGAACATCAATTGTTGTTTTTAAAATTTACTTAATTCAACTCAAATTTAGGATAATTATGTACCTAAACACTACATACTCACTTATTCGAGGACCTAAAATTTTTTTTTTTATTACCCTCATCCTCTAACTTAATTTTCATTATCCTTAGTGGCGTAAGGGAAAATAAAGACACATAAATAAAGCAAGGAGAGATGTGACCTAACTAGGTGTGCCCGTGTATTGCCAGATGCTTCCGTAAGGAGTTATCTATTATTTTTAAAAAAAATAAAAATCACCAGAGCAAAGATTAGAGAAAATAAAAAATTTGGATTGTCTCCTAACAAGCACTAAGTTTAATATATTCAGTCAGATTTTTATTAAGACTACTCCTAAAAAATTGAATTGCCTTCCAATAAGCGCTAAGTTTAACATCTTCAGCTAGACATGCAAAATCTCGAGGTGGCTCATAGAGAATCATGGCTTCTTTATTAATTTCGATGGGCAGTTCTAAGAATGGTTTTAAATATTGTTTGTTGATTTTAAAGATTGATCAATTACTTAGATTTTCTATCATTACCGCTCCCTGTGAGAAGACTTCTTTCACTAAATAGGGCCTTGATCATAGTTTTTCTGAGAATAGGTGTAGCCTAGAATTATATAAAAAAACTTTTTGTTCAGGTGTAAAAGATCTTCTATTAATTGCTTGGTCATGAAAAGCTTTAGTTCTTTCTTTGTAGATTTTAGCATGTTTATAGGCATCATTCTTGATTTTCTCAAGTTTGTTCATGTGTAATTTCCTTTGTTCCCCAGTTGCATCCAAATCTATGTTCAATTTCTTGATTGCCTACATCACCCTATGTTCGAGTTCTACGGGCAAGGGACATACCTTGCTAAACACAATCCTAAATGGTGACATACCTAAATTGATCTTGTAAGCTGTGTGGTATGCCCAAAGTACATCCACTAGCTTCAGTGACTAGTCTTTTCTACTTGTGCTCATTATCTTTTCTAGGATCTATTTGATTTATCGATTTGAGACCTTAACTTGTCCATTGGTCTGAGGATGATATGGTGTGGTCAATTTGTGGGTAATATTGTACTTCTTCATTAGTGATGCGAAGATTCGATTGCAGAAGTGTGTTTCGCGATCACTAATGATCGCCTTTGGAATACCAAAATGGGAGAGGATATATTTATTAAGAAATTTGACAATAATCTTGCTATCATTGGATCAACATGGCAGGGCCTCTACCCATTTGGACACGTAATCCACGGCTACAAGAATATACTCATTCCCAAAAAATTTTGAGAATGGTCTCATAAAATCTATTCCCCACATATCAAAAATTTCCATAATTAAAATCGGATTTATAGGCATCATATCTCTCTTCATGATCCAGCCTATTTATTGGCACCTAAAGCAACTCTTGCAGTAGTGATAGGCATCTCTAAATAGGTTAGGCCAATAGAATCCACTTTGGAGCACCTTGGTGGCTGTCTTTTAGCTTCAAAATGACCACCACATGCTTGGTTATGATAGAATGATAGAATACTTCTCACCTCATGGTTTAGGATACTTTTTCTAATGATTTGGTCAGGATATTGTTTGAACAAGTAAGGATCATCCCAAATAAAGTACTTCACTCGAAAAAAAATTTTATTTTTGTCCTGAGTGGTCCAGTGTGTAGGGATCTCACCGGTGGCTAAGTAATTGACTATGTCAGTGTATCATGGTTCGACATAAGTTGCTCATCAAGAAAAGATTTTCTAATTGGGAGTTCATTGGAGGGTGTATCTATTAATCGGGATAGATGATCAGCTACTAGATTTTCTGTTTCTTTTTTATCTCTGATTTCTACATCAAATTTTTGAAGCAGCAAAATCCATCAAATTAGGCATGCCTTAGATTCTTTCTTTGCTAAGAGGTGTCTAATGGCTGAGTGATCGGTGTACATAATGGTATGCAACCCAACCAAATAGGTTCTAAATTTTTCTAAGGCAAAGACAATAGCCAAGAACTCCTTTTCAGTTATTGAATAATTAAGCTGCACATCGTTGAGGGTCCTACTGGCATAATAGATGACTCGCAGTAGCTTATTGATTCTCTATCCTAGAAAGGCTCCGATGGAGTGGTCAGATGCATCACACATGAGTTCGAAAGATTGAGTCTAGTTAGGTGGGTGCACAATTGGGGTTGAAGTTAGTTTCTTTTTTAGATCCTCAAAGAATTTGAGACATTTAGGAGTAAACTTGAACTTGATTTCCTTCGCTAAGAGATTCATCAGTGGACGAGTTATTTGGCTAAAATTTTTGATGAACCTCTTATAAAAACTAGCATGTCCTAAAAATGAACGAACTTTCTTGACTGATTTAGGTGGTGGAAGATTTACAATTAGATCTATCTTGGTCTTATCCACTTCAGTGCATTTCTTTGAAATCACATGGCCAAGTACTATGCCTTCTTTGACCATAAAGTGGTATTTTTTTTCTAGTTAAGCACTAAGTGCTTTTCTTTACACCTTTCTAAGACTAGTCTTAAATGGTATAAGCATTCTGAGAAAGTGGAGGCGAAAATGAAAAAATCATCTATAAAAATTTCAAGAAACCGCTCGATCATGTCCGAAAAGATGCTAGTCATGCATTTTTGGAAAGTAGATGGAGCATTACACAAATCAAAGAGCATGCATCCATAGGCAAAGGTTCCAAATGGGCACGTGAACATAGTCTTCTCTTGGTCCTCTGGTGCTATGAGAATTTAGTTGTTGCCAGAGTACCCATCCAAAAAGTAATAAAACTCATGTCTGGCTAACCTCTCTAACATCTTATCGATGAATGGCAGGAGAAAGTGGTCTTTTCTTATGACCGCATTCAATTTTCTATAATCAATGCAGACTCTCCATCCAGTTTGAATTTTGATCGGCACAAATTCGTTTGTTTCATTTTGGACCACCGTAATCCCAGACTTTTTAGGGACCACTTGGATTGGGCTAACCCATGAGCTATCTGAGATGGGGTAGATAATTCAATTATCTAAAAACTTGAGGATTTCTTTCTTTACTACCTCCTTCATAGCTGGGTTTAGCCTTCTTTGGGAGTCTCTAGTTAGCTTGACATCCTCACCTAGGTGAATTCGATGTTGGACAATTGAAGGGCTAATTCCCTTGATGTAAGCCATGATCCAACCTAATGCTTCTTGATTTTCTCTAAGAACGGTCAACAATTCTTCTTCTTGCATGGGGTCTAGGTCAGCTGAAATGATTATTGATAGAGTTTCTGATAGACCTAGGTAGGCATATTTAAGGTGCTTGGGGAGTGATTTTAGTTTTATCTTGGTTGTTTCTTCCACTAATGGTCTGGACAATGGTTCAACTGGAGGCTTCTATCTAGGTTTCATACTGACTGTAGCTACTTCATTATCCTCCTCAAATTCTTCACAGTCTTGGTTCATCTATCATTCCATATCGAATTCTTCATCATTGAGGTCAATGGGCTCATAAACATTGTCCTGTATCCAATTTAGATCGCTCGTTTGATTTGTTTTAGTTAAATCAAAAATATTCAGATCTACGGATATGTTGCTAAAGAAAAGTTTCATTAGTTCATTTCAGTAGTTGATTTGAGTATTAGCTATGGCCATAAATGGTCTACCAAGTATGACTGAGATGTGACTCTTTGAGTTTGCTACAGGTTCAGTTTTTAGAATTATGAAATCCACTAGATAGATAAAGTCACTGATTTTGATTAGCACATCCTCAACTATTGCTCTTGGAACTTTTAGGGATTGGTCAGCTAGTGGTAGAGTCATCGTCATTGGCTTGAGTTCTTCCCACACTAATTTCTCATAAAAGAAATATGTGGCAGTATGCTAACACTCGCCCCTAAGTCCAATAGAGCCTTATCGATTAAGGTTTCTCCCACAATGCATGAGATGGTGGGGGACTTTGGGTCTTTGTACTTCATTGGCACATGGTTTGATAGGTATGAACTTACACTGGCTGTTAGAAAGGCTCTCTTAAGTAGATTGGTGGTCTTTTTCTTGGTACACAGATCCTTAAGAAATTTAGCATAAGTAGGGACTTGTTGGATTATGTCTAGTAAGAGAATGTTTATCTTAACTTGCTTGAAGACCTCCAAGATCTTATCTAATTGGGCTGAGTTCTGATTGGGCCTAAGTCTATTAGAGAAGGATGCTACAACTTTAGTAGTTGGTCCATCAATTCCTGATAAGGGCTCTGTTAGCGAATTTGTTGCTGCATTAGGTCCTAATGCCTTGGGTTTTTCAGACTGGCCCTAATCAGAGATAGTGGATCTTCTAATTCTTCTTCTATTTTAGGTGCACCCACATGATTGTCTATTTATTTTCTAGATCTTAGTGTGTGAATGGCATTCAAATGGTTAATCTGGGCTCCTTGTTGCAGTCTTTGACTATTTTGGATCCTGGGGTTAGCTTTGGGTTGACTAGATAATTTATCTTTTTCTCTTTTACTAATAGCAGTGGCTAACTAACCCAATTGTATTTTTAGACGGACAATGGCTTGGGTGTTTGAATTTAAAAGTTGGCCCGTGGTCTACATAAAGCTGATATGCGACTTTATCAAGACTTCTAAGCTTTTCTTTAGTGAATTGAGCTTTTGGTCATTTGGATTGTTCAATGGTTGATTGGGCCTTGAGTGGGATTGATTAAAGGTAAGTCTATTTGAGTGTGACCCTTATGGCCAAGAAAAATTGGTTGGTTGATTAGAGTTGCTCGAATTAGTGTTCTATGACCAGAAAATGTTTGGATGGTTTCTCCACCCTGGATTGTAGCTTGGTGCATAGGGGTCATTGTTAGGTCTTTGATAGGCTGCATTCACCTGTGCATAACCATTGCTAGTTTGGTTCATGAGGGAAGGGCACTCTTCTAAAATATGACTTGGGTCACCGCATCTATCTTTTATGGGTGCAGAAACTTGGTTTGCTTGGCGCTGTCCTTGAAGTTCTAGGACCTCAATCTTATGGGTCAAGTTTGCTATTTTAGCCTTTGAAGCTAGGGATGACTGGACATAGTGCATCCCACCTCTTGATGGTGTAGGTTGGTCAGGTTCTCTCGTTGCCTCCCACTACAAACTCTTTTTTGCTAAGTCTTATAAAATTGCCATGCCTCATTAGGTTCTTTGTGCATGAATTGGCCTTGGCACATTGACTCTAGCATCATAGTTGTAGAACTCGGATCTAAATCTTCATAAACGATTTGGTACAACCTTTAAATCTCTATCTTTTGATGTGGATATTGGCTCAAAAGGTTCTTGAAATGGTCTAGATATTTTCAGAATGACTCACCCCCTAACTGGTAGAACTAGTTGATTTCGTTCCTAAATTTGGCTATCTTGTGATGAGGAAAGAATTTTCTCAAGAACACCTTTACAAAGCCTTCTCATGTCGAGATTGATTGGTTAGGCAAGCTATATAGCCATTTCTTGGCATTATGCTTGAGGGTGAAATTATCAGTCTTAGTTTAATGGCATCCTCTGAGAGCTGGTATTTCTCATGGTATCACAAACTTCCTCAAATTCTCTAATAAAAATATATGCATCCTCAACTCTAGTGAATTTGGAGAGCATATTGATGATTTGATGTTTTAACTTAAAGGTGCTAGCAGTAGTCGAGGGTGGTTGAATATAAGATGGTTGGGCTGAGTCCATTGGGTAGCAGAGATTTTTTAGGACCTGAGGTTCACGATTGAGTTCATCCATAGTGGACTTGTTGACTACTTGGTCAAGAGTAGGGTTTGCTTCAATTCTCACTAATCGTCCGAATTTTCTTTTCCAAGTTGCAAATTTTTTTTTCATTTTATTAATATTATTATTTTTTAATTTAAGAAGAAAGAAAAGGTAGGAGAGATAGATGAGAGGAGATTTCTAAAGAAAGATTCTAAGGAGTCCTAAATCTATAGATGATAGAGAAGAGTATTTTAATTAGGGTTAAATCATAATTGTACACAGGTTAGCATAAAATAGACTCGCTATCTTAGGTTATCCTAGTTCTAAACAGCTCTTAATAGTTCTAAGACCGTCTTCGAGCACTCCAAGCCTAAGACCAACTAATTGACTCGGTTAGATAAGTGTAAGAGGTGGGAGGTCCCCTGCTCGTTGCTTTTCTTAGGCATCAACTAAGTTGGTCAGGTCAGATAATAGAACCAATTGATAACCACCTTCTTAAACCACTTGCCTTAGACACCGAGCAATTAAAGAATCTGAATTTGATCGAATTCTAGGGCTTTCTTGTCCTATTGAGCTCGAATATCCCAGGGCCAACATCTAATTGATTTTAAATTAAGATCTAGGTTATGCAGGATGAAGGATATGATTTTTGGACTAAAGAAGGGTGATCAAATCCCTACCTTATCTGATTAATGGGTTAAGTGCCCTTAAAGTTAATTATGGAGATGTAATACAAAATAAGTAAGGTGTCCAATCAAGTTAGAAATTTTATTTTTATATTTTTGGTTAGGTATTTTAGTTAAGTGTTATGAGATGTCCAAGATTTTCTTTTTAGAATTTAAGATTTTATCTTTTTATAAATATATTTTTAGGTTTTTGATTCTTTTGGTTTTGTAAAAAAAGTAAGTTTAAGTGATTAAGTCTAAAAAAAAATGGAAAATTACTAAACTATAAAAAATAGTAAATTATTTTAAACTATAAAAATCAAGAAATTTCTAAGAATAATAAACAATAAGTTAGTTATACAAAATAAGGTGATTATTTAACTATGCAATTGAGGTAAACTAGCTAGAAAGCATAAAGATCCACTATATAAAAAGCAATTTAAGGCAAAAAATAAAAATTAAAAAGCAATAAGATATATTTTTTTTCTCTTTTTTTTTGCTAAAATTTTTTATCCTTTTTTAGACCTATAATAATAACAAATAGATATTAGGGAGCAATAAAGAAGACAAGAGATCACAAAATAATGTAATAAAAAAATTTTATATATTTTTATATATATTTTTTTAAAATCAACCATGTCAAGATCTCCAGCAACAGTGCTAAAATTTGATGTGCTCCTGTCGTGAGTGATCAAAAATAAAAATTAACCAACTACTGCTTCGTAGAATAGGATGAGTCGAGTTGAATCCTCAGGGACCTAAGGCAGTTGATTAGAAAGAAAAAGAGTCGTTTGATTGATTTATAATTTTAAAAGCAGTAGAATTCTGGAAAGTAGGAGATCAATAAAAGCAACTTTAATAAACTGTCAAGTGATCAATAAGAGAAATTTGTCTTGGGTTTCAGTTCTGTCTTTTAGTTTGTTAAGTCAATATTTGATTCATGCAATCTTTCTATTGACAACTTGCAATCTTATGAGATGTCTATTCCCTTGACCCAATTCTAACGTAACCTATTCTACCAAGTATGAACCATATCTAACATGATCATGGCCCATCCCCTAGATATAGATCATTTAGATGGTGAAATCAAAGGACATAAACATGTATTTAATAAACCTTAGAAGTTATCCTAACTTGTGGACAGATTGTATCTTTTCGCAATCATGATCTATCTCTTTAGTCATAATTTGTAAGAAAATAAATATTGAAACATAATAAAAAAATATATAGAAGATAAATAAGCACAATTTTATTACTCAATGAAAAGATAAAAATATGATCAGGAGTACAAACTTTCACATTGAAGACTTCCCCAACTACCCAAAGACATGAGATTTTAGCCCAGTATGGTTGCGGTTCTTCTCACCATTGGCATCAAGACCTCCTCCAAATAGCAATTAGATCTTCCTTCAACTCCCTCTCTTAAACTCTAAATAAAAAGTTGAAAATAAAGAAGAAAAAAATAAAAAAACTTTGAAGGCTGCTCTTCCCCTGCTTTTGTTCGTTCACGACCCCGACCCTTTTTATAAGTGCAAACTGGGTTGAAATCATGTTAAAATCAGATTCCTATTTGCATTCAAAATCCTCAGCCTACACCCACCATCAGATGATGATCAAACTGCCAAAATCCCACCTCAAAATAGCCCATAACAGGTCAGAATCATTCCCCGCTATTTGATCTATCCCAAGATCAATTCTTGTCCGTTGGATGGCGTAAAAACTTAGCCCAGACTCCTCTCAGCCGTCCAAAAATCTCGACCATCTAATCAAGCCTAGGATTGCTATGGATCGTATGATTGCATAAAACCTATGGGCCACCACCGCTTGATATGGGATAGAGCTCTCTTAGCCATCCGATCCCATTAGAAAACTACCACCCACCATTTGATAGCGCAAAAATGCATCGGCTCGCCCATGTGCCACGATAGAATATTGAAAACACTGTTCTTGTGAGCCACGTGAAGACCAGGTGTGTGTCAGCTCATGCACTGCATGGTAGACCGCACCCTATTCTAGTGGACCGTGCTTGCCATTTTGTGGATTGCAGTTGTTTTGTGGATCGGGTGGACCGAGCGGGTGTGGATTTGGTTTTGGGCTGATTTTTGGATCTTTTTGAGCTCTATTTTGCATCCAATTTAAGTCATTTTAACCTCCAACTTGAGCTCGTTGCTTTGACAATCATCTTTTCTGTAAAATACAAGCAAAAGCAACAATTCTTGAGGAATAAAAAACAATTAGTATCTATTTTGATGCTCCTTTTGGGATATTTAATGTACTTATTAATCACTAACCATACCTTGCTTTGAGCGAGGGAGTTTGTAGCCAGAGCAAGATCAGATAATTTTTTTTTGTTCTCCATCAGTATCATATAATTTTTAGTATCATATGAAAAATCTAATTCGATTTCTCATTAACTATATAGGAGCGTTGCTATTTTAGTAACAACAGCTTTCTACTTCTTATTTTATAATATCATTGGGGGGAGGGGCGGTCAAAGGGTTCAGACACAGTTGCTGGTGCGATGCAGTAGCCTTACTATCCTGAAAAAAAATTTAGAAGCATGGTTGCCACTATAGTGCAATAGCCTTTCAGTGCCCATGAACTTGGACAGAGATTGCTACTATAATGGATTTCATGGATGGGTTAATAGGTTGGAGGGTGGGTTAATGGATTTTGGATTATTGAGTCTATAGGTTGTGGTAGGCCTAGGGTTTGGTTAGTGGCAGGGTTGGGGTTAAGTTGGGTTAGGGTTAATATTGGGTTCGATTAGGGTTAGTATCAGAATTGAGTTATGGGTCTAACCAAGGTGAGTGTGGGGTTGAGTTAGGATTGGTTTAGGGTTAGGATTAGAATCAGGTTTGAGTTTGGCTTAAGGCAAGGGTTAGAGAGGAATTAGGGTTAGGGTTCGATTAGGTCTAGAGTTCACAGGAGGGTTAGCAGTAGGGTTTGATTGAGGGTTAAAGAGGAATTAGGGTTAGGGTTTGGTTATGTTTAGGGTTTCAAAAAATGTTAGCAGTAGGATCGATTCTTAAGGGTTGGAGTTAGGATGAGGTTAGGGTTAGGATGGAATTAGGTTTAGGGTTCGTTTGATTGTCAGAGAACTCAAAGAGAAGAGGGAGATGGGAAAAAATGAAAATAAAAATGAAAAAAAAGAGGTGGAAAACGTTACCTATGAAAGCTGAGAGGCAAGATCCGTACTCGGTTAGCATCATTGATGGAGAATGGGCAAAGGAGGTTGTAGGATGGAAGAAAAAACATGAAACATGAAGGGAAATTAGAAGGAAATAGCCAAAAAAAGATCCATAAAAAAAATATCCATTTGAGATGAGAGAGAGCTTTCCATGAAGGGAGCCGCTAGAGGTGATTGGTTCCTTGGTGGGGTACAGAGATCCGGGAGGAGAGGGAAAAACATAGATCTAAGCCAGATATAGGAGGTTCTCGATGGATTTTGAGTGGACCGCTGGAGTGGGGAGAAAAGACAAATGGTGACCTCCTCTGCTCTCTTTGCCGCCACCTCCCGCTGGTGTTTACCATCGCCTTTCTCTCTATCATCACCAATGTTGGGCTTCCCCTCCATTCTCACTCAAATGCTTTCTTTCCCATAGATCTCCAAAAAAGAGAGAAATGAAAGGAAAAAAAAAGGAGAAAACTTACCCAGTACAAAGCTCCAGCCATCATCTAAGCCTCCCTAATCGGCCGCTCCGAGCTTCCCACCTGTTTGGGACTCCTGAGGATGGAAAAAATGGTGAAAAAATAGGGAAAATATAGGAAAAATCAAAGAAAACAAAGGAAAGCACTTGAGGGAGATTGTAGGGGGTAGCCTGATGCTGGTGGGGAGGAATGCGATGGTGGAGATGGCGAGAGATGGTGAAGATCGGTGGGAAGTGGCCGAGAGGAAAGCAGAGCGAAGGTGAGGATCCACAAGAGGCCGGGAAGGTTCTAGAGGGCTTGAAAATGGTTTGGAGCAAAAAAGAGGAAAAAATATTGCCCAGAAAGAAAAAAGAAGCACTTGAGGGACATCGGAGGGGAAGGCATACACCGGTGATGATGGAGATGAAGGCAATGGCACACATCAACGGGAGGTAGCGGTGATGAGAGCAGGAAGGAGGTTGGCTCCAATCTATTGAAAGGAAAGCACCCAAGGGAGATCAAAGGGGAAGGTCGGGAGGAAGTCGGTGATGGAGACCGATGGCAAGTGGCGGTGAGGAAAGTGGGGTGAGGAGGAGATTGGCTGGGGCTCGGGGAGATGATCGAAGCTTGAGAAGGCAGGAGGCGGCAGAGGGGCTTGGAATTTGACACATGGGGGCTAAGAAAGACGACCGGGGGGAGGCGAGATGGGGGCTCGAGGAGGTGATCGAGGGATCGGGGCTTGAGGAGGCGGTTGGGGGCTCGGAGAAGCTTGATCCGATGGTGGGGGAAAGAGAAGGACCAGAGTCGGCCGGAGGGAGGTAGGCCTATTAGAAAAGAAAGGGCAGATTACATGCATGTATTTCAAAACTGTTTTGAAATCGCAGTGGAATAAAATAGATTAACCATTTTATCATTCATTAAATCAAATCTAAAACCTTTCCTAACACAGATCTAAGACATATAAAATTTAAAATTAATTTTTGAGATCAGATCTCATACCTTATTGCAGGTGGAAGAGCTCCGCAGCTGATGAACAAAAACTTGACAGGTTCCTGGAGCTGCGCAAATGCTTGGCCTCTACAGGTATCCACACGAGATCCGATCTGATCCAAGATTTATCTATCTCTCTGGGGTGCTATCTCTCTTATAGAGAAGATCTTTTGATGATTGGTTTGATCCTTCTTTAGATCTGGAAGACGATCTTCAGTCGAAGAAGCAGCAAAGGTAGAAGAAAGGCAGCAGCAGCGCAGCTTTCTTCCTTAGAGTTCCACGCCTTGTACCAATAAAGTTTTTCCTTAAAACTTGGAAGGGAGTATGCCAAAAAATCCCTCTCTCACTCTAGTTGTCAGCCAAATTTTGTTCTAATCTCAAAAGTGCTCTTGAGGCATCCCAAAGGCAGATCCTTTTAAAGTGGTGCCTGATAGAGTCTTGATAGAGTCAAACTCTATCAAAAAATTTAAATTAAATTTTAGATTCAAACCAAAATTTATCCCTATCCAAATGAGGGAGTAAGTGGTTGACCAAGAGATGGAAAAATATGGAAAACATCAAGCAAATCTAAAATTTGTGTGAGGAGAGAAGGGGCATGGACAATGGGTGGCGCATGGAAAAGTCCTTCACAAAATAGACTCTAGGGTTTTGGATTGAGCCTCAAACCAAAAGTAATTTGGTTTAGACCCAAACACCTGATTGAACCTAATCTAATTAGGTCTCTAATCAGATTAAATCCTAATCCAATTAAGATTTAATCAAATCTAAATTCAGATCAAATCAAAAATTGATTCCATGGCAATTGAGTCATCTCATAACTCAATCAAACCAAACCTAATTCAAGTCAAACTAAATCTAATTCAATTAGACTTGATCTAAAACTTATTTCTCAATAAAATTGAGTCTAATTACTAATCAAATTACTAATTAATCCTCCTACAACTTTTTCATTGGGTTAATTATCAATCGTAATGATAATTATACCCTTAACGATTCATAATCGTCGATCAATCATCGGATCAGACAGAAAACTTTTTTGTGTGTGATCCCATAGGTTCTATTCTATCTGGTAGTGAGATACATTATGATCTTTATCATAATATCATAGAAACTCTTTTCAATAAGTTGGAATAATTTCAACACTGTCCATCGAGAATCATTGATCATCAAGATGATACTCGTGGGTCTCATAATCCACCAGTGATATCTAGCAGTATGTAGTGATAACCTAATAGAATGAAAGTATGAACCTCTAGGTACAGTTAATATATGATTCATCTTTTTATCGAAAGTTCCGACTTGACGGAGGTCATGGATAACTCGTCAAACCCCATCATCAGTCATATGCAAGATTGGCTTGATTTGAGTTCTCTTGTGAATCTCATGGAAACTCCTTTCCAGAATTCACTCTTGCTTTGGCCCAAGACTTACTGAACTCAGTCTCGTGAATCACATAGGACTATACCTTTTCTACTAAGATTGATAGATTCCATCTAAGTGCATCTTACTCTTAATAGTGAACTTGAATCTAGTATAGCCAACATATGCAGTAAGGACCCGAATGGCTAGGGACCAAATAAACGTGCAATCAAACTGTAGCAGCCTCACTGCAAATAGCCAATACACCGCAGGTCAAAGGACTAGTCATACCACTGTAGCATTAAGAATACCACTGACGAGTGAGTAGACATCCAAATGGTTTCTCGTAATGGTCACGCTCATTGCAAGTTGTTCTCTAACAACCACCTGCATTATCCCCCTAGTGTCACCACACTACAGACTTGAGACTCATCTGCCTGTAAGAAGGTGATCGTACACCAATCTAACTGGATCGATCACTGTCCTTCATGATGATCCTCTGATCGAAAGTATTTAGAAATTAACCACTAATAGTGTATGTCTCAAATTCTCAATACTTTAAGAATATGCAAAATCATCTTTGTTAATTTCTAGGACAAATCATGAACACATAAACATGACTGAAAATAAGAATGCTCTTTATTAATAATAAAAGTTTTACAAGTTCAAATACAAGCCCTGAAAATACAAATGTGTCAGCCAACAATTAACTTTTTAAGGCACACATCTAACAAACTCCCACTAATTGACCTAAAGCTAATTGGCTATAAACCTAAGATCCATCTTTTCAAGGTGAGCTTCGATCTTCTGCTAGTTGAGAGGCTTTGTCAGTGGATCCACATATTTTTTGCGGAGTCGACTCTCTGTACCTCAACAAACTGCTTCTCGAGATATTCATGTATAATGTGGAATTACCGTTCAATATGCTTGAACTTCTGGTGAGACTTGAGCTCTTTAGCAAGGGCTATGGCACCATTGTTGTCGCAGTGCAGTGCAATGGCATCTGATGATATCACATCTAGTTCTGTAATGAATTTTTTGAACTAAAATACTTTCTTAACAGCTTTAGAGGCGGCGATGTACTCAGCTTTCATGGTCGAATCTGCAATGACCGATTGTTTGAAACTTTTCTTGCCAATCGATCCTTCATTACACAGAAAAATACACCCCGACGTAGACCTTCTATCATCGATATCAGACATGAAGTCTGAATCGGCGTATCCTTCCACTTTTAGCTCTGAACCTTCTCCAAAGATCAAGAACAAATCCTTAGTTTTTCTCAAGTACTTAAGGATGTTCTTTACAGCTATCCAATGCTCCTCACCTGGATTCGACTGATATCTGCTCATGACACTCGTAGTAAGAGCTATATCAGATCGCATACACAGCATGGCATACATGAGACTCTCTATAGCCGAAGCATAAGGGATCTTGCTCATGCATTGGATCTTTTTAGATGTGTCAAGATACATCTTTTTCGAAAGATGAATGCCATGTCTAAGAGGCAAGAGACCTCTCTTAGAGTTTTTCATACTGAAATGCTTCAACACCTCCTCTATGTATATTCGCTGTGAGAGTTCTATCATTCTCTTAGATCTATCCCTATAGATCTCAATGCCAAGAATGTAGGAAGCTTCTCTTAGGTCTTTCATAGAGAATTCTTTTGACAACCAAACTTTGACTGATGTCAGTATGAAAATGTCATTCCTAATCAGGAGGATGTCATCCATGTATAATACGAAAAACGTGATAGCACTCCCACTGACCTTTTTGTACACACATGACTTCTCATTTTTGATAAAATCAAACGATTTGATTACATCATTAAAGTGAGTGTTCCAACTCCGAGATGCTTGCTTAAGTCCATAAATGGACCTTTGCAGCTTGCAGATCTTGTGATCACTATCACTAGATGTGAAACTCATAGGCTGCTCCATATAGATATCTTCCTCAAAATATCTATTTAGAAAGATAGTTTTCACATCCATCTATCAGATCTTATAATCATAATAGTCTACGATCGTAAGTAAAGTACGGATGGATTTCAGCATTGCCATTGATGAAAAAGTCTCTTGATAGTCAATACCTTCACATTGACTATAACCTTTTGCCACCAGCCTTGTTTGTAGGTCTCTATCTTACCGTCCGACCTATTTTTTTTTTATAGATCTATTTACACTCAATAAGTACAATACCTTTAAGTGGATCTACTAAGGACCATACTTGGTTGGAATGCATGGAGTCAATTTCTGACTTCATTACTTTCATCCATTTCTCAGAGTCTACATCTAACATCGCCTCATCATAGATTTTGGGATCATTCCTAATATCCCTATCTCTCACAAGGAACACTTCCTCTAGATCTTCCATAAGTATATCTAAGTATCTTTACGAAGGATGGGAGACCCTATTTGATCTACAAGGTGGAGGAGGTACTAAATTTATTGGCTCATTATTGAGTTCAGGTTCTTGAACTCGATGCTCTTCAGAGACTTTCTTTTCGAGCTCAATATTCCTCCCACTATCTTCATTTTGGACAAACTCTTTTTCCAAGAAGACGGTATGACAGCTCACAATCATATTATGATCCTTTGAAAGATAAAAATAGTATCCCATAGATTCCTTAGGATACCCTATAAAATGAGCCCTAAGTGACCTAACCTCTAACTTGTCCATCTGTTGTCGTTTGACATGAGCCAGATATCTTCAAATCTTAAGGTACCCAAGAGATGATTTCTTACCATGCTATAACTCATATGGTGTGGCAGGAATGGATTTAGAAGAAATCTGATTTAAGAGATGAATAGCAGAAAGCAATGCATGTCCCCATAAAAAGATCGAAAGTTCTGTGAAGCTCATCATGGATTGGACCATATCTAATAGGATCCGATTCCTCCTTTCGGATACTCTGTTGAGCTGAGACATCTCTGGAGGTATCCATTGTGAGACTATGCCATTATCTTTGAGATATATCTGAAATTCTCCACTAAAATATTATCCTCCTCGATCTGATCGAAGAATCTTTATGGATTTTTTAGTTTAATTCTCTATTTCACATCTAAATTTTTTAAACTTTTCAAAGGTATCAGATTTATGATGCATCAGGTACATGAAACTATACCATGAAAAATCATTGGTAAAGGTTCTGAAATAGAGATAGCCATCCTTAGCCTGTACATCGAATGAACCACACACATCAGTGTGTACCAGGACTAATATCTCAGTGGCTCTTTCTCCATATCCTACAAAGGGCAGCTTAACCATCTTTCTTTGAAGATATGACTCACAAATTGGATAAGACTAAGAAGTTAATGATCCGAGAAGGCCATCTTTCTCCAATTTGTTAAGTCTGTCCTCTCTAATATGGCTTAGTCTTAGGTACCCGAGATACTTTTGATTAATCTTATCTCTAAGTCTCTTAGACCCTATGGCATTCATAATTTGCTCGTTAATATTAATATTCACATCTTCATGCAAATGATAAAGTTCATCAATTAAAAAGGCACGTGCAACAATTTTATTTCCAAAATAAATTACACAGAAGTCTTTATTAAAATAAAAATTATAATTATCCTGTGCCAGCACAGATATAGAAACTAAGTTTCTACTGGCTCTAGGTACATAATAACAATCTTTTAAAAGCAAACTAATTCCTAATGATAATCGCAAAAGGTAAATTTTGACGGCTACAACAGCAACTCTTGCCCCATTATCGATCCGGAGAGTAATCTTGCCTTCCCTTAGCCCTCTAACTTCTTCCAGACTCTGCATGAAAGTACACAAGTGAGTACTAGAATCAAAATCTACAACCCAACTAGAAAAAGAAGAAATCATTAGGTTAGTTTCAATAATGAGCAAATCAGATGTACCTTCAGAAGGCATGTCCATCTTCTTGTTCTTTAAAGTGGCCAGGTATGCAGGACAGTTTCTTTTCCAGTGACTTTCGACATTACAGTGAAAATATTTTTCTTTGTCGTTGGTCTTCTTTGGAGCCTGCTTCTTGGGTTTGCTATCGGTCTTTTGCTTCTTTGCAGGCTTCTTCTTCTTTCAAGAAGACTTTCTCCTGGAGGAAGCCTGCTCCACAATTAGAACGGTATCTCTTGAACTTTTCAAGGTACTTTTAGCTGTCACCAACATATTCAGTAATTCAGACAAAGAGCTATCAATCTTATTTATATGGTAGTTCATGATGAACTGCCCATACGAATCAGGGAGGGATTGCAGGATCATATCCAGTTGTAATTCCTTATCCATGTTCATGCCTAGCTTTTGAAGCTCCTCAATATCCTTGATCATTATCAAACAATGATCATGGATGGACTGCCCATCACGCATCTTTGCTTTGAAAAATCTTCGTGAGACCTCAAAGCGAGCTGTACGACTCTGCTTATCGAACAACTCTTGCAGGTGACTCAGCATGTCTCTGGTAGTCCTCATGTCTTCATACTGTCGCTGAAGATCATTGGACATGGATGTAAGAATATAGCACTTCGCCTTATTGTCTTCATCCATCCACTTCTCAAGTACGACTCATTGATCTGGGGATGGACGAGCTGGCAACACAAGCGCATCCTGATCGAGGACATGGTTCAGCTTCTTGAAACTGAGAACGATTCTCAAATTTTGGAGCCAGTCCTTGTAATTGGTTCTGATCAACCTATTAGTGTCAAGGATTCGGGCTAATGGATTTAAACTCGATATGGTTAATTGCAGAGAGAAATAATTTTTAATTAGATATTTTAAACTGATAAATATTTATTATTAGAACTTTAATAAATAAATGAGGGCTCTCACTATTTTTATGGATCTCCCACACTCCTCGGATGGAGAAAATGAAAACCTATATGTGATCAGTTTCTAGTGGACACTGCAGTCCCACTGATTTATGTGTACCTCACCTAACAGTTATTGGTAATACATAAATCAATGAGTGGACAACTCTTTATCCATTGCTTCACTAAGCAAGATATAGCTGGTTCAGTTTCTAAGTTCTGTGGTCTCACCTAATAGTTATTGGTACATTTCTTAGTTAAGTCAGACCCATCGCACACCAGCAGATGCAAAGTCATCATTGGGACCCTCATCTAATAGTTATTGGACCGAACCTCATCTCTACCTCGGGGCATCTAATGCCATAGAGTGGTTGTACCTATCTGATGCAACCGAACCACTGTGACTAGTCGAGAACGATCAACACCAGGTAGGCACCTGTATCTCTACAACGGTAGAAGAATGTTGGACTTAATATTAATGGAGAAGATTTAAGTTCAGGTCTCATCCTTATTAGTCATATCAGATATGAGTAACCTAGTGGCATGGGTTAGCTCGAATCATTAGCAACCTAAGTCAAGACTTAATCAACCATATTGGCCAAGTAAGTGAGATCGATAGAAAGATATGCCATTAACTCGATGTATGCGAGTAGCTCCCAATTAATGACCACCGATCTAACCGCCAAACTTACCTTAGATACCAATCGATCAATAAGCATTGATCAAGTCAGCTAATTAATTCAGGTTTGAACCATGGAGCCAAATTAGATCTTTTGATTTGATCAACAACATATGGTTGTTAGTTGATCTGACCAAACTTACAACTATTTGGGTTGGACATGAGAGATTAGACTTAAACCTAACCAACTATTGATTCAGTTTGATCAACCGCTCAAACTAGATCTACTTGAGCTACCCAACCCATTAACCCATATTTTATGTAGTAAATTTCAGATCTTAAATTCTAAATTTCAGATCTTTAATTTTATATCTTAATTCTTAATTAAGTATATTATGATCATGGGTTTAGTTTAGATGTTGAAACAATTTCAGATCTAAACTATACTAGATTTATATTTCAAACAAGGTGACATATAGCATTGTTTCAGATCTAAATTAAAATCACATATCATATATTAAAAATCAGATCTAAAACTAATTAAGCATGTATCATGTGCATGCAAAATTCAGATCTAAAAAAAGATCAAATATAATTGAAAACTATTTTCAAAAATTATTTATCAAAAATCAGATCTAGGTTTTTAGATCAATGATCTAAAATATCCATGCATCTCATATATGATTCAATAATTTTTAGATCTGAATAAAACTAAAATAAATCATTTAAATTAAAAACTAACTTTGATATTTAATATTAAAATAAAATTAAATGTATCTCTTATGACCGAATGACCATAGAGATCAATCCAATCTAAATACTACGCATAAGGAATACAGATCTATGCATCTCATACATTATTTAATAATCTCAGATCTGAATAAAATTGAAATAAATTATTTAAATTAGAAACTAACTTTTAGATCTAAGAGTAAAATCAGATTAAATATATCTAATTAAAATCGTGGCTCTGATACCCACTATTAGAAAGGGAAGGATAGATTATATGCATGTATTTCAAAATTATTTTGAAATCACAGCAGAATAAAATAGATTAACTATTTTATCATTTATTAAATCAAATCTAAAATCTTTTCTAACATGGATCTAAGACATATGAAATTTAAAATTAATTTAT
>NC_025993.2:28516197-28718935 GCF_000442705.2 Elaeis guineensis | reverse complement strand
AATCCACCAGTGATATCTAGCAGTATGTAGTGATAACCTAATAGAATGAAAGTATGAACCTCTAGGTACAGTTAATATATGATTCATCTTTTTATCGAAAGTTCCGACTTGACGGAGGTCATGGATAACTCGTCAAACCCCATCATCAGTCATATGCAAGATTGGCTTGATTTGAGTTCTCTTGTGAATCTCATGGAAACTCCTTTCCAGAATTCACTCTTGCTTTGGCCCAAGACTTACTGAACTCAGTCTCGTGAATCACATAGGACTATACCTTTTCTACTAAGATTGATAGATTCCATCTAAGTGCATCTTACTCTTAATAGTGAACTTGAATCTAGTATAGCCAACATATGCAGTAAGGACCCGAATGGCTAGGGACCAAATAAACGTGCAATCAAACTGTAGCAGCCTCACTGCAAATAGCCATACACCGCAGGTCAAAGGACTAGTCATACCACTGTAGCATTAAGAATACCACTGACGAGTGAGTAGACATCCAAATGGTTTCTCGTAATGGTCACGCTCATTGCAAGTTGTTCTCTAACAACCACCTGCATTATCCCCCTAGTGTCACCACACTACAGACTTGAGACTCATCTGCCTGTAAGAAGTGATCGTACACCAATCTAACTGGATCGATCACTGTCCTTCATGATGATCCTCTGATCGAAAGTATTTAGAAATTAACCACTAATAGTGTATGTCTCAAATTCTCAATACTTTAAGAATATGCAAAATCATCTTTGTTAATTTCTAGGACAAATCATGAACACATAAACATGACTGAAAATAAGAATGCTCTTTATTAATAATAAAAGTTTTACAAGTTCAAATACAAGCCCTGAAAATACAAATGTGTCAGCCAACAATTAACTTTTTAAGGCACACATCTAACAAACTCCCACTAATTGACCTAAAGCTAATTGGCTATAAACCTAAGATCCATCTTTTCAAGGTGAGCTTCGATCTTCTGCTAGTTGAGAGGCTTTGTCAGTGGATCCACATATTTTTGCGGAGTCGACTCTCTGTACCTCAACAAACTGCTTCTCGAGATATTCATGTATAATGTGGAATTACCGTTCAATATGCTTGAACTTCTGGTGAGACTTGAGCTCTTTAGCAAGGGCTATGGCACATTGTTGTCGCAGTGCAGTGCAATGGCATCTGATGATATCACATCTAGTTCTGTAATGAATTTTTTGAACTAAAATACTTTCTTAACAGCTTTAGAGGCGCGATGTACTCAGCTTTCATGGTCGAATCTGCAATGACCGATTGTTTGAAACTTTTCTTGCCAATCGATCCTTCATTACACAGAAAAATACACCCCGACGTAGACCTTCTATCATCGATATCAGACATGAAGTCTGAATCGGCGTATCCTTCCACTTTTAGCTCTGAACCTTCTCCAAAGATCAAGAACAAATCCTTAGTTTTTCTCAAGTACTTAAGGATGTTCTTTACAGCTATCCAATGCTCCTCACCTGGATTCGACTGATATCTGCTCATGACACTCGTAGTAAGAGCTATATCAGATCGCATACACAGCATGGCATACATGAGACTCTCTATAGCCGAAGCATAAGGGATCTTGCTCATGCATTGGATCTTTTTAGATGTGTCAAGATACATCTTTTTCGAAAGATGAATGCCATGTCTAAGAGGCAAGAGACCTCTCTTAGAGTTTTTCATACTGAAATGCTTCAACACCTCCTCTATGTATATTCGCTGTGAGAGTTCTATCATTCTCTTAGATCTATCCCTATAGATCTCAATGCCAAGAATGTAGGAAGCTTCTCTTAGGTCTTTCATAGAGAATTCTTTTGACAACCAAACTTTGACTGATGTCAGTATGAAAATGTCATTCCTAATCAGGAGGATGTCATCCATGTATAATACGAAAAACGTGATAGCACTCCCACTGACCTTTTTGTACACACATGACTTCTCATTTTTGATAAAATCAAACGATTTGATTACATCATTAAAGTGAGTGTTCCAACTCCGAGATGCTTGCTTAAGTCCATAAATGGACCTTTGCAGCTTGCAGATCTTGTGATCACTATCACTAGATGTGAAACTCATAGGCTGCTCCATATAGATATCTTCCTCAAAATATCTATTTAGAAAGATAGTTTTCACATCCATCTATCAGATCTTATAATCATAATAGTCTACGATCGTAAGTAAAGTACGGATGGATTTCAGCATTGCCATTGATGAAAAAGTCTCTTGATAGTCAATACCTTCACATTGACTATAACCTTTTGCCACCAGCCTTGTTTGTAGGTCTCTATCTTACCGTCCGACCTATTTTTTTTTTATAGATCTATTTACACTCAATAAGTACAATACCTTTAAGTGGATCTACTAAGGACCATACTTGGTTGGAATGCATGGAGTCAATTTCTGACTTCATTACTTTCATCCATTTCTCAGAGTCTACATCTAACATCGCCTCATCATAGATTTTGGGATCATTCCTAATATCCCTATCTCTCACAAGGAACACTTCCTCTAGATCTTCCATAAGTATATCTAAGTATCTTTACGAAGGATGGGAGACCCTATTTGATCTACAAGGTGGAGGAGGTACTAAATTTATTGGCTCATTATTGAGTTCAGGTTCTTGAACTCGATGCTCTTCAGAGACTTTCTTTTCGAGCTCAATATTCCTCCCACTATCTTCATTTTGGACAAACTCTTTTTCCAAGAAGACGGTATGACAGCTCACAATCATATTATGATCCTTTGAAAGATAAAAATAGTATCCCATAGATTCCTTAGGATACCCTATAAAATGAGCCCTAAGTGACCTAACCTCTAACTTGTCCATCTGTTGTCGTTTGACATGAGCCAGATATCTTCAAATCTTAAGGTACCCAAGAGATGATTTCTTACCATGCTATAACTCATATGGTGTGGCAGGAATGGATTTAGAAGAAATCTGATTTAAGAGATGAATAGCAGAAAGCAATGCATGTCCCCATAAAAAGATCGAAAGTTCTGTGAAGCTCATCATGGATTGGACCATATCTAATAGGATCCGATTCCTCCTTTCGGATACTCTGTTGAGCTGAGACATCTCTGGAGGTATCCATTGTGAGACTATGCCATTATCTTTGAGATATATCTGAAATTCTCCACTAAAATATTATCCTCCTCGATCTGATCGAAGAATCTTTATGGATTTTTTAGTTTAATTCTCTATTTCACATCTAAATTTTTTAAACTTTTCAAAGGTATCAGATTTATGATGCATCAGGTACATGAAACTATACCATGAAAAATCATTGGTAAAGGTTCTGAAATAGAGATAGCCATCCTTAGCCTGTACATCGAATGAACCACACACATCAGTGTGTACCAGGACTAATATCTCAGTGGCTCTTTCTCCATATCCTACAAAGGGCAGCTTAACCATCTTTCTTTGAAGATATGACTCACAAATTGGATAAGACTAAGAAGTTAATGATCCGAGAAGGCCATCTTTCTCCAATTTGTTAAGTCTGTCCTCTCTAATATGGCTTAGTCTTAGGTACCCGAGATACTTTTGATTAATCTTATCTCTAAGTCTCTTAGACCCTATGGCATTCATAATTTGCTCGTTAATATTAATATTCACATCTTCATGCAAATGATAAAGTTCATCAATTAAAAAGGCACGTGCAACAATTTTATTTCCAAAATAAATTACACAGAAGTCTTTATTAAAATAAAAATTATAATTATCCTGTGCCAGCACAGATATAGAAACTAAGTTTCTACTGGCTCTAGGTACATAATAACAATCTTTTAAAAGCAAACTAATTCCTAATGATAATCGCAAAAGGTAAATTTTGACGGCTACAACAGCAACTCTTGCCCCATTATCGATCCGGAGAGTAATCTTGCCTTCCCTTAGCCCTCTAACTTCTTCCAGACTCTGCATGAAAGTACACAAGTGAGTACTAGAATCAAAATCTACAACCCAACTAGAAAAAGAAGAAATCATTAGGTTAGTTTCAATAATGAGCAAATCAGATGTACCTTCAGAAGGCATGTCCATCTTCTTGTTCTTTAAAGTGGCCAGGTATGCAGGACAGTTTCTTTTCCAGTGACTTTCGACATTACAGTGAAAATATTTTTCTTTGTCGTTGGTCTTCTTTGGAGCCTGCTTCTTGGGTTTGCTATCGGTCTTTTGCTTCTTTGCAGGCTTCTTCTTCTTTCAAGAAGACTTTCTCCTGGAGGAAGCCTGCTCCACAATTAGAACGGTATCTCTTGAACTTTTCAAGGTACTTTTAGCTGTCACCAACATATTCAGTAATTCAGACAAAGAGCTATCAATCTTATTTATATGGTAGTTCATGATGAACTGCCCATACGAATCAGGGAGGGATTGCAGGATCATATCCAGTTGTAATTCCTTATCCATGTTCATGCCTAGCTTTTGAAGCTCCTCAATATCCTTGATCATTATCAAACAATGATCATGGATGGACTGCCCATCACGCATCTTTGCTTTGAAAAATCTTCGTGAGACCTCAAAGCGAGCTGTACGACTCTGCTTATCGAACAACTCTTGCAGGTGACTCAGCATGTCTCTGGTAGTCCTCATGTCTTCATACTGTCGCTGAAGATCATTGGACATGGATGTAAGAATATAGCACTTCGCCTTATTGTCTTCATCCATCCACTTCTCAAGTACGACTCATTGATCTGGGGATGGACGAGCTGGCAACACAAGCGCATCCTGATCGAGGACATGGTTCAGCTTCTTGAAACTGAGAACGATTCTCAAATTTTGGAGCCAGTCCTTGTAATTGGTTCTGATCAACCTATTAGTGTCAAGGATTCGGGCTAATGGATTTAAACTCGATATGGTTAATTGCAGAGAGAAATAATTTTTAATTAGATATTTTAAACTGATAAATATTTATTATTAGAACTTTAATAAATAAATGAGGGCTCTCACTATTTTTATGGATCTCCCACACTCCTCGGATGGAGAAAATGAAAACCTATATGTGATCAGTTTCTAGTGGACACTGCAGTCCCACTGATTTATGTGTACCTCACCTAACAGTTATTGGTAATACATAAATCAATGAGTGGACAACTCTTTATCCATTGCTTCACTAAGCAAGATATAGCTGGTTCAGTTTCTAAGTTCTGTGGTCTCACCTAATAGTTATTGGTACATTTCTTAGTTAAGTCAGACCCATCGCACACCAGCAGATGCAAAGTCATCATTGGGACCCTCATCTAATAGTTATTGGACCGAACCTCATCTCTACCTCGGGGCATCTAATGCCATAGAGTGGTTGTACCTATCTGATGCAACCGAACCACTGTGACTAGTCGAGAACGATCAACACCAGGTAGGCACCTGTATCTCTACAACGGTAGAAGAATGTTGGACTTAATATTAATGGAGAAGATTTAAGTTCAGGTCTCATCCTTATTAGTCATATCAGATATGAGTAACCTAGTGGCATGGGTTAGCTCGAATCATTAGCAACCTAAGTCAAGACTTAATCAACCATATTGGCCAAGTAAGTGAGATCGATAGAAAGATATGCCATTAACTCGATGTATGCGAGTAGCTCCCAATTAATGACCACCGATCTAACCGCCAAACTTACCTTAGATACCAATCGATCAATAAGCATTGATCAAGTCAGCTAATTAATTCAGGTTTGAACCATGGAGCCAAATTAGATCTTTTGATTTGATCAACAACATATGGTTGTTAGTTGATCTGACCAAACTTACAACTATTTGGGTTGGACATGAGAGATTAGACTTAAACCTAACCAACTATTGATTCAGTTTGATCAACCGCTCAAACTAGATCTACTTGAGCTACCCAACCCATTAACCCATATTTTATGTAGTAAATTTCAGATCTTAAATTCTAAATTTCAGATCTTTAATTTTATATCTTAATTCTTAATTAAGTATATTATGATCATGGGTTTAGTTTAGATGTTGAAACAATTTCAGATCTAAACTATACTAGATTTATATTTCAAACAAGGTGACATATAGCATTGTTTCAGATCTAAATTAAAATCACATATCATATATTAAAAATCAGATCTAAAACTAATTAAGCATGTATCATGTGCATGCAAAATTCAGATCTAAAAAAAGATCAAATATAATTGAAAACTATTTTCAAAAATTATTTATCAAAAATCAGATCTAGGTTTTTAGATCAATGATCTAAAATATCCATGCATCTCATATATGATTCAATAATTTTTAGATCTGAATAAAACTAAAATAAATCATTTAAATTAAAAACTAACTTTGATATTTAATATTAAAATAAAATTAAATGTATCTCTTATGACCGAATGACCATAGAGATCAATCCAATCTAAATACTACGCATAAGGAATACAGATCTATGCATCTCATACATTATTTAATAATCTCAGATCTGAATAAAATTGAAATAAATTATTTAAATTAGAAACTAACTTTTAGATCTAAGAGTAAAATCAGATTAAATATATCTAATTAAAATCGTGGCTCTGATACCACTATTAGAAAGGGAAGGATAGATTATATGCATGTATTTCAAAATTATTTTGAAATCACAGCAGAATAAAATAGATTAACTATTTTATCATTTATTAAATCAAATCTAAAATCTTTTCTAACATGGATCTAAGACATATGAAATTTAAAATTAATTTATGAGATCAGATCTCACACTTTATCGTGGGTGGAAGAGCTTCATAGTCGATGATCAAAAACTTGATCGGTTCCTGGAGCCATGCCAATGTCCGGCCTCTACAGGTATCCACACGAGATTCGATCTGATCCAAGATTTATCTATCTCTCCAGGATGCTAGCTCCCTTACAGAAAAAATCTTTTGATGATTGGTTTGATCCTTCTTCAGATCTGGAAGATGATCTTCAGTCGAAGAAACAATGGAGGTAGGAGAGAGGCAGCAGCAGCACAGCTTTTTTCCTCAGAGTCCCACACTTTGTACCAATAGAGTTTTTCCTTCAAACTTGGAAGAGAGGATGCCAAAAAGTTCCTCTCTCACTCTAGTGGTTGGCCAAATTTTGTTCTGATATCAAAAGCCCTCTCAAGGCATCCCAAAGGTAGATCCTTTTAAAGTGGCGCCTGATAGAGTCAAACTCTATCAAAAAATTCAAATTAAATTTTAGATTCAAACAAAAACTTATCCGTATCCAAATGAGGGAATAAGTGGTCAATCAAGATGTAGAAAAATATAAAAAATATCATGCAAATATGAAATTTGCATGAGGAGAGAAGGGGCGTGGACAATGGGTGGTGCATGGAAGAGCCCTTCACAAAATGGACTTTAGGGTTTTGGATTGAGCCTCAAACCAAAAATAATTTGGTTTAGACCCAAATACTTGATTGAACCTAATCCAATTAGATCTCTAATCAGATTAAATCCTAATCCAATTAATATTTAATCAAACCCAAATTCAGATCAAATTAGAAATTGATTCTATGGCAATTGAGTCATCTCATAACTCAATCAAACCAAACCCAATTCAAGTCAAACTAAATCTAATTCAATTAGACTTGATCTAAAACTTATTTCTCAATCAAATTGAGTCTAATTAATAATCAAATTACTAATTAATCCTTCTACAACTTTTGTATTGGGTTAGTTATCAATCGTATTGACAATTATATCCTTAACGATTCATAATCGTCGATCAATCATCGGATCAGATGGAAAACTCTTTTGTGTGTGACCCCATAGGTTATATTCTATCTGGTAGTGAGACACATTATAATCTTTATCATAATATCATCGAAACTCTTTTCGATGGATTGAAATAATTTCAACACTGTCTATTGAGAATCATCGATCATCAAGATAATACTTGTGGATCCCACAATCCATCAGTGACACCTAGCAGTATGTAGTGACAACCAAATAGAATGAAAGTATGAATCTCTAGGTACAGTTATAATATGATTCAATCTTTCTATCAAAAATTTTGACTTAACAGAGGTCATGGATAACTCGTCAAACCCCATCGTCAGTCATATGCATGATTGGCTCGATTTGAGTTCTCTTATGAATCTCATGAAAGCTTCTTTCCAAAATTTACTCTTGCTTTGGCCAAAGACTTACTAAACTCAGTCTCACGAATCTCATAGGACTATACTTTTTCTACTAAGGTCGATAGATTCCATCTAAGTGCATCCTATTCTTAATAGTGAATCTAAACCCATCATAGCCAACATACACAGTAAGGATCTGAATGGTTAGGGATCAAGTAGACGTGCAGTCAAACTATAGCAGTATCACTGCAAATAGCTAATGCACCACAGGTCAAAGGACTAGTCATACCACTGTAGCATCGAGAATACTACTCACGAGTGAGTAGACATCCAAATAGTTTCTCATAATGGTCACGCTCAATGCAAGTTTTTCTCTAACAACCACTTGCATTATCACCCTAGTGTCACCACACTACAGTCTCGAGACTTATCTATCTGTAAGGAGGTTATTATGCATCGATCTAACTAGATCGATCACTGTCCTCTGTGATGATCCTTTGATCGGGAGTATTTAGAAATTAACCACTAATAGTGTATGTCTCAAATTGTCAATACCTTGAGAATATGCAAAATCATCTTTGTTAATTTTAGAACAAATCATAGACACATAAACATGACTGAAAATAAGAATACCCTTTATTAATAATAAAAGTTTTATAAGTTCAAATATAAGTCCTGAAAATATAAATGTATCAGCCAACAATTGACTTTCTAGGGCACACATCTAATAGTGCTGAGGGCTCGGGGAGGCGGTCAGAGCTCGAGGAGGAGGGAGGTCGCCAAGAGGCTTGGGATCCGATGGATGAGGGTTTGGGGAGGTGATTGAGGGCTCGAAGAAGCAAGATCTGACGGTCGGTCAGCCATCAGTGTGGAAAAACAGGATCCGAAGGCTCAAGGAGGGGGAAATCAGGCGGAGGGGGTTGGTCATCGATGGGAGAAAATGGGAGGAGAGTGGAGGAAAATGAGGGCATGCAATTAGATAAAAACCATGGGAATCAAGGGGCAGGGAAAATTCGGGGAAAAAAATTAGGGTTATTAGCAACGATAAAATGCCATCACTAATAAAATAACTCCATCATCAATAATCCTAGAATCAAATTTAAAAAAAATAATTTTTTTATTAGGGATGCAACTACCATCGCTAAAAGCCAAAAATGCCGTAGCTAATAATTTTTTTTTTACGATGGCAAATTTGTTGGTCATCATTTGTCATAGGTAAAAAATATTATTAGCGACGGCAAAATTACCGTCGCTAATAGCCGTTGATAAAAAAAAAATTTCTTGTAGTGCTATCTACCCTTGTGTAGCATGTCTAATCAATCACTATGATTCCAACTCATCCTCGATCAATTATCAATATAAAAATTAGTAAATTATTATTAGATTCTTATTTTCAAAGCTCTAATTTTTGATTTACTCATAATCCTAAATTTTAAAAATGCTATTTAAGACATGACTAATTAATAAATAAATAGTTGAAAATTTACCTTATTTAGAGATTAGAGCATAAGTCCTCCTATCCACTACCTCCCCGTCTAATTGATCATTCCCATATATAACCAAAATCAATAACTAAAAAAAATCATAAAATAATTGGATCATGGTGGAATGTTTAGGAGAGAGAAAGGACTTAATCATCCCAAAAAAAATGATGTCAGGCAGTCTGAGTAGATCTGATCATGATGACTCGACTAATTGATCAAATATCCAATAAGTTCAAGCCTACAAAGAAAATCAAGATAGAAATTAATATAAGAGAAGATCACTATGATTTTAGTCTAGGATCCTTTATCGGGGTTCATTAGGGTTCATCGACAAGCCTCCTAGATCCTTTTCCTCATAGATTCCCTGATTCATCTAAGAGAAAGTAAACAAATTCCCAAAATTTTCTACTAAAAATTTTCCTAATCCATTTAAAAGAGGGAAAATAAATAAATAATTAACTAATTAATTAATTGATTAAACAAAATAACTAGAGAAGAGAGAGAACCCTCCCCTCTCTTCTTATCTTCTTCTCCAAAATAGGAGACACCCTCCCCATTTTCTCTTCTCCCAATAGTGGCGATAGAAGACTTGGGGCAGGCCATCTATAGCAGCTCTCGATGGTGGCAAAGCTATGGCCCGTCAACGGCCATGGCCGATGGAGGTGGGGTCAGTAGAAGCAAAAATAAAACAAGGACTACCCTATTTTCAATATATAAAAATGGTTGCTTGCTAGCTCCAAACCATATGTCAGCGATAAGAGGATGACCAAAAAAAGGAAGAGAAAGAAGGGGAAGGAGGTTATCTTGCTTCAATAGGCTAGAGAAGGGTTCCAGTGAGCTCTACCCAATGACAACTCAAGAGAAGGATTCGAGAAATTTCGAACAATCCACGATGATTTCTTAAACAATTTGGGGTGGAGATTGAAAGGAGGGGAAGGAGCATCATAGAGATCGATTTCTTAGTCTTATTCAAACTCCTGCCAACCCTGATTATGATGGAATCGGGAGAGAAGAAGTGGACTCCTTTCGAGAGTCCTCTTCTCCATTTCTCTCTTCTTTTCACCTACTTTGAGATTCATATAGGTTACAAAAATTGGGTTCTAACAATCTATGAGTCTCTTGGCTTTATAGAGGAGAAACTATTCGACCAAGAGGATGCTGAGCAGGATGTTCTATCCTAGTTTGTAGATTGAGGTATGAGTTCATAGACATTCCATTTGAGATTGTCACCAATAGAGGTAAGAATCTCTTAACACAATCATCTGTTTAATTATGGAAGTTGTGTACATAGATGTATCTTTGATGATTGTGGATATTTATATATGTCGGTATGTGAATTATATGTTGTCGATTTGATGATGCATAGATTACGATGTTTCTTAGTCTAGCTTTGCATGAAACTTATTAATTGGTACTTAAATATAAATTATGTACTATAAAAAAATTACAATACTAGAAATTAGGGCTTCACTGATAGAATTTTTTGATGAACGTGATCTATCAAAAATTTTTGATCGATCGTTGATAGATTTCTATAAGGAGCAATAAAATATAATTGATATGTTTCAAAATCTTTGATAAATTTTTGATAGATTATTTATCAGAAATAACTCCATCAGAAAATCTATTAAAATTTTAAAAAAAATTGAAACAAATTTGTGACCAATTTCATGATAATTATTTGTCAATGATATTTCTGACAGAAACTTCTATCAGAAGCATTATTTCAAAAAATTTTAAATTATTGGAATAATGATTTCTAATGGAAAGGTGGTCAGAAATATTATAACAAATAAATGTAAATTTTGTGATGGATAATCTATCCAAAATTGATGTCAGACGTTTGAAAATAAAATCTAAGATATATTTTTTTTAATTTTTAATATAATAAATTTATAATAGATGGATGAATAAATTTAAACTCCAAATCCTTAAATTGTCTACCCAGCCCAACCAAAATTTATTAATATGATGATTGATAAACTATTTATACCATTTAAACCATTATATATAAATCCAACTCCAAAACCTTACCCCATTGACTAAGCTTCATTATTTGATTGACCATTGTGTTTCTTATTTGGTTAGTCCAACTTCACCTAATTGAGGTTCTTGAGGATGAAAGAAAGAGAGAAAAAAATCAACAGAAAACTCCAAAAAAATCAGAGAAAAATTTCAAAAAAATTAGAGAAAAACAAGGGAAAGACAAAAAATTAAAAGGTAAGACCTTTTCCCAAAACTTTTTCTTTTTTTTCCTTTGAATGGGGTTTTGATCCTCTCAAAGTTCTTATGGGGGTTTCATCAATGAGAATTTCTAGTATTAGAGTTTGAATGCCCTTCTTTTTTATGCTTATTTTTTCAAATCCTAAAGTAAAAAGTCTTTAAACCCTATTAAAATACTACAAGAAATTCTATTTTCTGCAACATTAATTTAGTCGCATTTTTGAAAAATATTGAAAAATTAGATTTTGCCTCACATTTATAAGAAAATATCAGGTATAAATTTTTCTGTGGCATTAATTTAGTCGTATTGCTAAAAAGTACTGAAAAATTAGATTTTGCCCTTATTTATAATAAAATACTAGGTATAAATTTATTCCATAACATTAATTTAGTAGCATTCTTGAAAAATACTACAAATTAGATTTTTCCCTGCATTTATGATAAAATGTTGGATATAAGTTCATAGATATTGTTGCTTGAAAGGTCAATAAATGAGAAATACTGTACTTAGCCAACATAAAATAAAAATGTTGGCTATAAATATGTAATAACATTAGCCAATATTAAAAACACATGCATAAAATATCTACTCTCTTGCCTTTAATTAATATTTTACTTAATAAATAAAAATTAATAAATCAAACATTCTCCTATTTTTTTGATCCTATGCTCCATCATGTATAAGGAGTTCCCTGCTATAGGAACTTAATTATATATATATTTTTATAAAAATTAATATATACAATAAAAGGATGAGAAATTTTGAACTCTAAATTTTTGAATATTCTAACCACTGCCTTAACCAATAAGGCACAACCCACATATGATTTTAAGTTAGTTGATAATATATTTATACCTTTTTTTTGAAAAGGATATTAATGCCCTTTAAAATATAAATATCAGCCCATAACCCTAGCCAATGTCCTAGCTTCCCTATTTGGCCATTCTAAGCCTTCCACCCGATTGAGACTCCTAAAGATGGAAAAAATAGAGAAAAATTGAGAGAATTAGATGAAGAAAAGCCAAGCCATCACCATCATCTAAGCTTCCTTGTTCGGCCGCTCCAATCCTCCCACACGATTGAGACTCCTAAGGATGGAAAAAGCAAAAATACCTAGGGGAAATTAGTAGAAAAATCAATGAAAACCAAGGATAGATGGAAAAAATTAAAAGATAAAATCTTTCCTACATGGATTGATCATTCTCTTTCTTTTCACTTCTTTTTCTTTTCATTTCATTCTTCTTTTTGGAGATCTGAGGGGAAGGAGAGAAAGTAAGAGAGAGCAAAGGGGTTTCTTAGGTTCCAGTTAGGGTTTTAATCTAAAGCATATGGGATTTTGTGCAAGTTGTGGCTGTTTGAGTTGGTCCCTTGAGTTTTTGAGAGCTTAATTTTAGTAGACGCATAATACTTTGCAAGGTTTGGGGTATTTTTGATTGAAGAAAATCCAAGATTAATCTTGATATGATTTATAGTACTAATATTTTTTTTTCAATACAACAAAAATGATCATCAGCAGCATTTTTAGATATCGCTATAGACCATAAAGAATACCGTAAATAGTTTTATCAATATTTTTATGGTATTTTCTCATGTACCATCTTAAGATGGTGTCAGTAATTAATTATTGGCATTTTTAGATAAATATCGATAAGAATTTTTATTTTAGCGATATTTATAAGCACCTTTAAAATTTTAATTCTATCATATATAAATGCCTTTAAAATTTTAATATTGATATTTTAATATTAGTTTTTTTTATATGAATAAAAATTATTAAAAAATAAAATATATATCTTATAATTAGAATAAGGAAAGGATTTGAACCCATGATCTCTTGTTTGAAGAGCAAGCTCTTAACCACCAAAATATAACTTATATTATTAATATATATAAATAGTTTATTTAACTTATTAATATTCATTAATATCATTAAATAAGTAATATTAAGAATATATAGATAATAATATTTTTTATAAGATCTATATAACTAAATCAAGCTCTATTTAAAAATTAATAATTTAAGATTTAATGATAATTTTTTAAAATTTTATAAATTATAATATTATTTATTAGCATATTGTTAAATGTCATAATAGTAGTTCTAATTTTTGGCACTTCAAGCTATATGCTGTAAAATAAAAATTTATAATGGCATTTATAGTAAAGTATCGCTAATAAAAAAAATACTTATTGAAAGATAGTGGTATTTTTATCTAATACAACAAAAAAAAATTTAGCGATATAAAATAAGAAATACTACAAATAATTTGCCGTCAAAACATATTTTTGTTGTAGTGTGTTGAGTGTATAGTACCAAGGATGAAAAATATTAGGGCCTTAATGAAATTAAAAGTCAGTCTCAAAGATTGAATGGTGCTACCTCAGATGTATCAAGAATTGGGGTTTTTAGATGTAAATGCCAACACTATAAAGTGCCAAAATATTTTTCTTGATATTCTACATTTAGAGAAATTTGCTTTATTATGTGATTTACTTTGTATAACCTTGCAAAATAACTAGGGCAGGGGATTCTTTGAATTTAGCCTGATAAATTTAAATATGAAAAATTGAAAGTATGAGAAGTCACCTGGATTATTTGCGCAAGATATGCAACATGTATGGGATAAATTTCAAAAAGTTGGTCGAGAAATTGGTTCTTCTAGCAAGTAGTCTTTCAAACATATCACAGGCATCCTTTCAAAAGAAGGTTGGACAAGATTTAGTTAATGGGGTTGGTGAACATAAACATGAGGATATTAATCTAGTAGGTGTTGAACAAAAGAATTCTGTGGAATCATATACCACAATGCAGTTAGCTTCATATAAGACAGATCATTCCACCAAACTAGATAGTACCCATATTTTGTTACTTGCCATCTCATTGCATGTTTTAGTATGTGTGTGTGTGTGTGTGTACATTCAATGGGCATTTTAATAGTTAGATAAATTTAACAATGATAACTATGATCATAACTGAAAAAACTTACATCTTATCATTTGGGTTGGTATCTGATATCTTCTCTATTATTCTTTTCTATTAGAATACTGAACACTCTAGCATTAGGTAAAATTTATGAGTATGATATAATATTCTCTAGCATTAGGTGAAATTTATCAATATGATGTAATATTTGTGATCTAATGTTTGACTATCTCAATTTTTTTCTTCACCTTTTGATCGACTATGATGTAATATTTGTGAACAATGTTATATAATCTTGTATTAGATCTTACACTTATATGATGTTGCTCTCAGCTCTATCCTAAAGGGAAGAATTCAAAACACTCTGAGCCTCCTCTTTCCTATTGTGGGTCTTACTCAGTCCACTTTGGTATCAGGGGATTCGGGCTCTTTGTGTACATTTAAGGCTGAGAATATCTTACCAAAGTCATCCCATATTAGTCTTTAGGTTGGATTGTATTCCTCAAGTATCTAGGTAATTAGGATCGCTTTCCAATTTTTGTATTGGAATGTCAGTATTTGTTGTTAATTGTTATATATGCAATATCTGTAAGAATGCAACATAATGAAACTCTTTGTTATTTATCCTATTTTTATATTAGTATATGATATTTATGTTGTTCCTATTATTAGTACAGAAGTATGTCCGGAGACTGTACTTGGATGTATAATCAGTTAACTAATGAATATATAAATACTGAATTTATTTTAGGAGTTGAAGAGTTTCTTAATTTTTGTTTTTCTTAATCAACGTATGTGAGTGAGAAGGTATCCATGCTCTAAGTGTCGCAATCAAAAGTAGGATACCGTGATGAATTGAAAGTATAGTTATATAGAAAAGGGTTTGTTGAGGGATATACTATATGGCTTTCACATAGTGAATCCTATGAACAATAATGGGTGCCCGAAGAATCTTCAATAAGTAGAAATGAGAATACATATGTGGAAGATGATGTGAATCCATATAGAATAATAGTAATGGATGCAACAGAATGATTATGAGTGGCCTATAGACAAAGTTAATGAGATTGGGTTTGATTATGAACCTCCTCATCTAGAAGCTACTAAATTTTATGATTAGTTAAAAGATGTTGATGAGCCATCATGGGTGGGTTGCAAAAGGTACACAAAGCTATTTGCGGTTTCACAACTTCTAAATTATAAGTTTGAATTTAATATAAGTGAGGGTTGTTACAACCGTCTCTTTTTTATAGTAAAAGGCATGTTGCTAGAGGATGAGAAGTTTTCATGTAACTTTTATGAGACAAAAAATATTGCCACAAAGCTTGGACTTGGATATATGAAGATAGATGTTTATTTTAACAAGTGCATGTTATACTACAAAGAAGATGAGAACAAGACGGTATGCTTGATTTGTTTAGATCTTCAGTATAAACCAAGAAGAAATGTTGGTGTTACAATGAAGAAAGATATATCTTATAAAGTCTTGTGCTATCTTTCTCTCATATCGAGACTTCAGAGGCCTTACATTCCTCAAAAATTGCTAAGCATATGACGTGACATACGATAAATAGGTGTGTTGATAGTATTATGGCACATCTATATGATAGTGAGGCATAGAAGCATTTCAGTCGAACCCACTTTGATTTTGCTTCTAATCTAAGAAATGTGTGACTTCGATGATGTACAAATAGATTTAATCCATTTGTCCACTTATCAACTTCTTACTCTTGTTGGCTTGTGATTATAACCGTATATAATTTGCCTTCCTGGATGTGCCTCAAACAACCATACATATTCTTAAATAGGGTCATATCGGGATCAAAAAGTCGAGGCAAGCATATTGATGTATTCTTTAGATCTTTGATTGATAAGCTAAAAATGTTATGGAGTAAAAAATCAACACATGATCATTCACCAGAAGCAAAATTTTCAAACTAGATAGCACTTTTATGGATAATCAATGATTTTTTATGGATAATCAATGATTTTTCTATCTATGGTATACTATCAAGATGGAGCACATATGAAAAATTGACTTGTCCTTACTATATGGAGCATACTAAGGTATTTACTTTAAAGAAAGATGCAAAGGTGCCTTTATTTTTATTGTCACTATCAGTTCTTACCAATTAATCACTCTTATGGAAAATAGTGGGATATCTTTAAGAGGGGTACAATTGAAAATTTTTTTGCCCCTCTTTGGTTATTTGGTGATGAGTTATTGCAAAGAGTATGGAGTCTCACTGATATCACATTTGGCACCGAAGTGGTAAACAAAAGTTTCTTGATTTCAGTACCCAACATAATTTGGTGAAGAGGAGTATATTTTAGGAGTTGCCTTGCTAGCACACAAATCTCATTCGAAATAAATCAGATGTCATATACATTAAGAAGAATATTTTTGACAATGTATTGAACACATAATGGACATCAAAGAAAAAACTAAAGACAATACAAAAGTTAGATTGGATCTTATCATATATTGTAAGTGCCCACATTTAGAGTTGCAACAATATGGTAATAGGAGAGCATACAAACCTAAGGCCACCTACAGTTTGATTAGAGAATAAAAAATTGATGCCTACAATTGAGTTAAGGAGTTGAATCCTAAATAGCTAAACATAACCGATGCGTAAAAATAGAGGAATGCAAATTTTATAGGTTAAAAAGTCATGATTGTCATGTATTTTTTTGGTAAAGGATTGTTATATATTTATGAAGAGATTGTTATCTATTGCCTTTTGTGACTTATTACCAACTCCTATTTAGGATGCATTAATCACGCTCAGCTATTTCTTTACAGACTTATGCTCTACTGTCTTACACGTTGACCATATGGAGACGTTAGAGAAAAATATATTGCAAAAACCTTGTGTAAATTAGAAAAGATCTTTCCTCTCAAGTTTCTTGGATTTAATGGAGCACTTGCCGGTACATCTAGCTTATGAGGCTAAAATTGAAGGATCCTTCAGCTTCGTTAGATATATCTGTTTTAGAGGTAAAGTTGGTAATTGAGTTATCATAAATTTTTTGAAGTAATTGAATAAGATAATTATTTGTATATCTACAAACTTGTTGGAGTAACTATTTTATTTATGATTTAGATATTTATTTTATTTAAAATAAAAAGTATAAAATAAAACTTGTGTCGAGGGATCGATTTGTGAAGCTTATATTATAGTGAAAATTTCAACTTTTTGCTCACTTTATTTTGAACCTGAGGTTCAAATACAATTAAATAGAATTCTACAAAATGACGACGAGAGAGTTGAGGGGCCTGTGAGACTTTTGTTTGTTTTCTCCCATCATATTCGATCATTTGGTCTGATAGGATCTCATAGGTATATGGATGATTTCAAATATAATGCAACATACATTTATGTCTTGTTTAATTATGATGAGCTCAAATCTCTTATCGAGTAAGTATATAAATTTTCATATCTTTATAGTAATTATCTCATTAGAAAGATAATTTGTAGCTACTAATTGAATTCTTATACAATTATAGGCAATATGATGATTATGTGAGGGTATGCTATCCTTTGATAAGCGATGAAGAGGTGGAAAAGTCCTGTGAATAGGAGTTTATAAGTTAGTTAAAATAGATGGTTGGTGAATGATTATTCAAAGAAAATTATTTTTTTATCTATGTATTGATTATCTATTCATTAACATTTCTATTGAAAAGACAAACATAGCTGAAAATAGATTGATGACCATATAGTGGATATAGAGCAAGGTCCCTCATGGGCAGTGAAAAGCTATAAGGTATATACTTTGTCAATGGGTTCAGATTTCATACAACTGATTATGGCCCAGGTAGAAAAATAACAAATAGTGGAGTTTTTGTCAAAGGGAGTTATTTTAATGACTATGAACACAACTATGATGGGATGTTACTTTAAATTTTGGAGTTGTAGTATTATGATGTTGGGAATAAGATTGTACTATTTAGATGTGATTGATATGATATAAAAAAGAAGATTAAAGTCAATAATTAAATATGATCTTATTGAAGTTCGATATAATTTACATCTTTCTACAAACAAGCCATTTATTCTAGCTCAGTAAGTGCAGCAAGTTTATTACACAACTTATCCATCAAGAAGGAGAAAAAGATGTGATTGGTGGGTTGTTTGCAAAATTAGAATAAGGAGCACATATAACATCTTAGTTACTGCCATCAATAAAGAAAATATAGCTATGACTGATGATATCTACCAAGAGGATGAGATGTCGATTTAAGCTTCAGTTGAAGCAATAGATGCACTTGATGGTGTTGATATCCTTGTAGATTTTAGTATGTATCAAAAATTTGAAAGAAATAAGTTAAGAGAGTTGCAACAATAGACAGTAAAATTGGAACAAGAGTATGATGAGAAAGATAGAAAGGGGGAAGAGTAAGAGAAATTTGTTGAAGAAAATGAGTTTGAATTATTTGATAGTGATGATGATTAATTTGTAAAAATAATGTGTGTAATTTTGAATTTTTATAAAATATATCGATCTAAATTACTATCTTTATTAGATGATTTTAATCTATGTTATGTATTGCAAAATTATTTAGAAATATTTTTCGAATTTAGTCAAGATATTATCTTAGCCAACTAATGTATTCTATTATTATATTTGTTGTTATTATACAATTTTCACCATATTTCAATTATTTTTGACTAACAATATTATTTTCCAAATGGTATGGTAGTATGAGGTGATGCAAGCACCTTATGGGGAGGCAAGAGAGGTGTTATAGTATGAGCATTGCACAATCATCATACTACTTTTGTTGATGGGGTTGATAGGAGGCC
This sequence comes from Elaeis guineensis, assembly GCF_000442705.2. Classification (NCBI taxonomy): domain Eukaryota; kingdom Viridiplantae; phylum Streptophyta; class Magnoliopsida; order Arecales; family Arecaceae; genus Elaeis; species Elaeis guineensis. The sequence continues at coordinate 28,699,443 of NC_025993.2, read as the reverse complement.
AACATTATACCTACAATGTATTTATCATATTCTTGTATCCCATATGTAGGGTCTTCAGGGCACTTCTCCCCCTGACCAGGGACAGAATGATATTACTAATACTGCAGATAATACTAGTTACTTATCCTACAAATGCTCTAGACAGTGATCCATCATTAGATTAGATACCATAGACTAATCTACCACCGTCTGCATCATCTAGGATAAGAGGGCTAAATCAAGGGACTCTAGAGCTCATAGATCCATTAACAAGATAATATATCACAGCAAATGATGAAAAGTATATGATAATTAAATTGCTTTTAGTTTATAAAAATTACTAGTATTACATTCTGATGTTGCACAAACAATTATGTAGGTTTCATAAATCTAAGGTCATCAAAGTGATTACAACCACAATCAAGAAGTTGTACTTCAATCCTTGGCCCATATGGAGTTTGGTGCCAAAGTGCACCAAATATGAGATTTGGCGATGGTTTTAGATGAGTTATAAAATATAAATATAAATATCTATGTTACATAATATAGATCACTATTATTCATTAATTTATATTTTTTTATTGACAAGATAATAGGCCACATATACATCAACTCCAGAAATACATGCACAGATTCTTGGAGCAATTATATGGCAATATCTGAAAATTTAGAAGCACTCTTAATGAAGAACGAAAAAGGTTAATAGATAAGATAAAGAAAGAGAAGGGCCGAGATTATAAGGTTTCTATGGAGGAGTATAAAGGATTAGATCCTATATGGATAAAACCTGGCATATGGGAGAAGCTTATTACTGATTATTCAGCCAAGAAAAATAGCTAGAAAAGTCTGAAGATGGCTATGCTAATTGGATTATGGAGGAGGGATCTATTTTTAAACATTCATGTGGCTTGATACCCATCATAATGCATAAGAAAAGAATGGTGCGTTAATAAAGTATAAACATAATTTTAATTATTTTAGGTCCTTATTTTAATTTTTTTTTACTATTTAATAATATCATGTGTTGTTGAGTATAGACTCAAGAGTATGGTAGAGAATCAAATCATATGGGATTGTTCATCCGCACTCATATGCTGAAGGAGAAGTCAGAATATGTCTATGCTAAGTCAAGCAAATTAAGTTATTGTAAATTATGAATATATTTTATTTTGATATGTTATTTATTACTTAAAAAATTTATATATTTATTGTACTTGCAGAAGTCTTATGCATCAGTCATTTTAGCCAAATATGATGATGATACCTTATTATAGCATTCTTTTGATGCTGATGCATGGGTCGAAGCAACTAGAGGCTCTAAGAAAGGTCGATTATATGGCTTTAGATCTACGATGAAAGCAACATCAATACTTGAAGATCCTTCTGCATCCTACTCCTGCATGCAAGCAGGCAACTTCTCATTCCAGCCTAATTGGATATAGGAGTAATTTAAGAAGATGCTCAACAAATGAATGGAGAAGTGCTTGCAAGTAGAGACTGTCGAGATAGAGGTGCAAGCTGAGGCACAAGTTATAGTTCAAATGATGGCCCAGATTTCTCACTTGTTTGAAACTTGGGCATGTTCATGAGAAATGGAGGTACCACTTTCAGGCCAATTTTTGCCTCCCCCTTTTGATGGCAACAATCCTATAGCTGCTGATTGACTAAACATCTGATATTTTGAATTTAATATTTATATATGTAATGCACTTTTGTAAATATGTGAAGAACTTATTATATGGTTTTTGACATATTTTAATGCACTTATGGTAAACTTTAGATCTTCAATATGTAATTAGTTGAACATCAATAGGTGAATCTTGGTATTTTGTTTAGTTAAATTTGACATTCATTTTAGGTTTATAAATTTCTAATAGATTTTTGATAAATTTGTTACTGATTTTTCATCTTATGATGGATTATCTGTTAGTGAATGGAAAGAAATTCAAACAAAATGTATAATGACAAATTTCTAATAGATATTTTGTCAAAAATTTTTCAAACAAAAAATTTGTGTGAAGTTGTAAAAAAATTTTTAATAGATAGTTTGTCAAAAAAATTTCTATCAGACTATCTATCAAAAAAAATTTTGACGGACTATCTATCAGAAAATTCTATCATAATTATATTTTTTGATAGAAAAATAACATTCATTAAAGAATATGGAAAGCATATTTCTGACAGATTATCCATCACAAATCTATCAGAATATTTTTTGACAGATACGATCTATCAAAAAAAAATACTGATATATTTTTTTCTGATCGATGAGAATCCATGAAAAGCATGTTTTTTGATGGATCTTTTAGAATTTTTTGATAAAATTGTCCATGAGTAAAGCCCTTATTTCTAGTAGTATTATGACTTTGAGATAATTATATGATGGGATATGGGTAACATTTGGATTATTAGTTAGCCATGCAAGAAACATGATGTATATATTGTATATCAATTTTAGGCTAAAGTATAGTATTGTGTCAAGCCTACCATGGGCTAGAGTATGATGTAACCAATCTAATAACAAAAAGTCAATTGTAGATAATGAATTGCACTTAATCATAGTTATAACATAATTAAATTGAATTTTGCATAATTGTAAGAGGAAAGAAAAAAGGAGGCATCTGGACTAGCCAGCCATGTTAAAAATATGGTATATCGACCATAGTTTAAGATATAATATTGTGATTGCTGGCAATGGATGAAAGCATGGCATATGTTTGGCTTGCCACAAACTAGAGCATCACTTGGACTAGTCAAATGCTAAAATAAAATCAAGATGATAAATTATGTTCAATTATAAATATATTGAATTTTTGTGCAAATATAAGATCGAGGAAAAGAGGAGTATCTGTACTAGCCAGTATGTGATGAAACATAGTATATGTGATATTCATTGTAGGCTGAGATGCGATATCACTATAACTAGCCATGGGCCAAAATATGGTATGTGTTTTTGGTTTGCCACATGCTAAAGAGTGGATAGGACTAGTCCAATGTCTAAATGATAATAGTATCAGCATCTAACCTATATTAACTAGTTAACGATAAGTAATCTCACTAAATTGCTATTGAATAGAATTACTAATTTGGTGATATTGTGTAACAGAATTTTGATAAAATATGATATGCATCTTGAGACTGCTACGTATTGTGGTGATATGCATGAAATTGAGTTGCTATATAGTTAAAACTTGATGTGTGTACCGGCATAGCTACATAGGATCCATTAAATTTTATTCAGTTACTAGATTGTTGGTGCATGGATCTTACAAATTTCCTATCAATTATATATTTGCTATATGATTGAGATGTCTTCATTATATAACCTTTGCATGATATCTAGGGTGTCACTGTTAGGTTCATATTGGCAATATCATGTGGTCAATCTGATTAATGGATTCGAGACGTGATACTAGATGAGCTAGGTTAGAGACTTCTTTTTCATCCTTTGTGATATTGTTGGATGGACATTGCTTGGAGCCATTAGCATAACTCATAAGACTATAACCAATCAGAAGAGAATTGAATTAAGCAAGCCATGAAGGTTAACCGGAGATTGTGAGTTTAAGAAGAAGTTGAGCAAGTAGACTAAATCATTGGTTGAAGTAATGATGGATTAGTGATAGATTTGGGAGATGGTAGGATTGGACATTGCTTCTGTCATAGAGAAAACCTAGGATCAATGCTCGTTTGAGCTATGTGACATCTGATATGATGAAAAAGTAGAAGGCTAAGAGTCATGCTCCGACCCAGAGCATAGTAGATGCCGCATGCCTGTAAGGCGGACCCCACAGACATGCAAGGCTACTTGAAAAATAAATCTAACTATTTCATAATAATTTTACATTAATAACAAGACAATCTTAATCCATGCAAATTAAGATCTCCTAAATGCTCTAGGCAAACTAATGCCTCCCCAAATTAATCCAGAATTTGAAAAATAAGGAAAAAACAATAATGAGCTATACTAGCTCAATTAGTGACAAAATAGTTCATGGTAGGTCAAAGCATATTAATTTACAATAAAACTAAATAGATATAATTGATTAGATATGCTTTCCACATACTGATACTAGATTCGACATTTGGCTACAACCATGTAACCTAGTGATATGAGTCAAATAACAAATAATGGTGCCCCAAATATCACTATTTTTGTCATCGGTGGTGTGGTGTCAAAATTAGTTTCTCAAATTACAAGCCAACATATCCAACATATAATCATCGTTGATGGATCAGAACAGATCATAACCATGCAGAATATATACAAAAGTGATTTCACAAGTTATCCTGTCACATTTTCTTAAACTATTACTCAAGATAGACCATATATCAGACTAATTTATTTATAGATATATCAAAATATATATTTAATTATTATACTGTAGACAAAACATAACATGCCTGACCATTCAATTAAATAGATACAAAGATTATTAAATTATTTTAAAAATATATCGAGAAGCATTAAGTTACTTATCTAGCAGATATTAAAATAATTTAGATATTCTAATTTGTTTGCTGGTGTTCATTGAAACCTGATAATTCAAACTAATACAAGTATCAAATCGGTGGCACACTAATAATTTCAAATAATTTCTAAAATTATAAAAATCTAAATTCTTAAACTAGACTAAATCTGACCATTAACCTTGTCTTGTTTGTCTCCCTGAACCAAGAGACAAGTAGCACCCTATTGCGCTCCTTCAAGATTTAACTCATGGAAAGAGAGATAAAGAGAGGATGGAGGAGCCAACAATGCTTGGTTGCATACGAAAGGATGAGTCATTGAGTGGATGGAGAGGCATGTAAGGGCAGCAGGATAAAGGCACGAGAGAGAGGAGAACAATGTACATGAGAGAGAGTTGCATGCAGAGGTGGAGGTGGAGGAAGGAAAGAAGCGAGAGGAGAAAGAAAGAAATGGGAGAGAGAGAGAAAAAGCTATGGGGTGAAAGATCTTGGGCATGTGAGAGAGAGAGAGAGACGTAGAGAGAGATGAGAGGGGCACGGCGTGGTTGGGATGGGTCGCGTTCGGAAAAAAGAAATGTAGGTTTCTCTCCTTTTTTTTTTTTTTTTTTTTTCTTCCAACAGCATGGACATGTGCGATAAATCCATGCATGCATGCCCTCTCTTCTCGCCCTTATCCACGTACCACCTAAGGCAATACTGCTTGGAACAAGGGCCCAAGCCCTGCTTTGGTGGATCCCACCTAGGATATCATATTAAGATAGTATTTGGTGATCCAAATGGGATCACCATGGTGATCATATTTTTAGTGATCTAAGATTACTACATTTATTATGTCATAGTCCAGTGATTACAGATCCTTAAATATTTATAAGTAATATATTTGGTATTCTATAAAAATTTAAGATTACTGGCCATATAATATCAAAACTGCCCATAATATATTCTATGTGTTTATTAATCAAATAAAATTATAATAATAAAATATTAATATATTTATTAGTATATTAATAACGAATGAAAGGGTTTTCACTTTCGAGAGAGAGAGAAGGATTCCCCAACAGGGTAAAAATTTATATTATATAAATATAAAGTATAATAAGATATTGCTACTCTAATTTAAAATTATCATTGAATTATAATATGACAATAATTTGATTAGCGATACATTGTAATGTAATATATATCATAAATATAATATATAATATTAATATAATATAATATCAGATGTATAATATTAATATATCTATTTTTTTCTAGACTGAGGGATATTATTGTCTTTAAATTTTAATCCAAGATTACTATCTAAGAATAATCTTATATTTTCAACCCCAAGGATGGATATTTTATCACTGTATTGGGCGATGACCTGAGAAGTAGGGGTAATCTGAAATCATCGTTATGTATAATCACCATCATATAATCAAACAGGATGATCTCATTACCTCCACTTATATTTCTCTTGATCTTAAGTGGATCACCTCATACCAAAGGGCCTTTGAGTATTGGGAATGGTGCTGTAATATTTTCATTCATGCTATCATGTATATATACATGCATAAGAGTTGACTATGACTGATTTACAACAACTCTAACCACTAAAGATATATTCCATTACTTGGTTATGATTTGGTAACTAATTGTGAGAACCCTAACCATCATGGATATATTTAATCACTTGGTTGTAAATTGTGGGGGAGGTTTTGATCCAGCGATTTTTGATTCAGCTGTATTTCATGCAGGAAGTTGCGAGGAGGTTGTGATTCCCCACTAGGGACAATGTTGAACTTCGATATCTAGAAGACATACTGCTGGCAAGATACGAATTATTTCCATGCAGTATTTTAAATTTTCAAAGTTTCAAATAGGTTGTATATCTATTAAATTTGATCATCTTTAAACCGATAATTATCATTATTTTACCAGAAGAAAACTGATAATTATCATATAATCATACTTCACTCATCCATATGCACGTATCTGTCGTGCGTCCAGATTCTTACTGACGTCACCATCATATCCAAATGCACTATTCTTTTGCCCCTTCGCCAAGTGCAGCACATGGCCCAGTACCATACTTTCTCTCCTTTTGTTTTTTTTTTTTCCTTTTTAAGTCGACGGTGATAGCCCACCATAACATAGTGGGAAACATGTTAAAACAAGAAAGATCATCACAAGAAGCGAGATATATTTTAAAAACCTTCTGTGGAGGATAACTAAACAAAAATGCAAATAATATTGCAACTTTGTGGTTAGAGACGTCTCAGTTGAGAAGAGGTCTTGCGAGAACCAGGATTTTTCCTTTTTTTTTTTTTTTAATTTGAGTGTTTGACATGTGTATTCCTTCCATGATTTCACAAATTGATTTGATAGTATTTTACTATAATTTTAAAAAAGAAAAAAAATACTTGGATAAAACAATACAAGTAGGTGATGAAATTTATTATATGTATGAAATTGATTTAGTAGTATCTTAATTTTGATTTTGTTGGTCAAGTATAATGGACAATATCGGTCCATTAATGTATAATAGATATACAAAGATCTGCTCGGATGTATATTTATTTCCAAAATAAGTGCTTTGGGAAGGATAATTAAAAATGGGATTAGGGCATATGTAACAAATGGCCTATAGATTAAGAAAAACTACAGCATGGGATTTTTTGGATTGACCAAAAGTTTGTGTGAATGGTCCTTAATATAACAAGGATATCCATACCATGGCTTACATGTAGTGGTGCAAATGTGTCGGTTGGATCACATCATGAGTGATCCTGACACAATCTATTTTTTTGATTGGATCCTAATGTCCGATCTAAATCCAACCTAATAGAAGATCAAGTCAAGTTGATCCAGATCCATGGCCAAAAGATCTAATAAATTATTCAAATTGGATTAGATCTATATATAATCCAGCCCTAATCTGAAAAATTCAGATCTCGATTGGGTCTGATTGGATATCGATCTAATATAGCCAACTATATTTTAAGTACCACATAGTCAATTACTATTAATCATACAAAATAGATAATAAATAATATTGCTCTTAAAACAAAATAGGATATAATTTTTTTTTTAAATCCATCTTTATGTTAAAGATATACTCATATAAGTCTTAAATTATAATTTAAAGGCACAAAAATGCTTGGGTCCTAATAGTATACTAAGTTTGTGTCAAGTCATAGAATAGAAAATCTAAAATTGACGTAGAAATCAAATAGGTTGGATCAAGTCGGCTCAGATTTGAATTCAATAAACCCAATCTAATTCTAAAAATAGAACGAGTCCAATGTTAGAACCCAATTCAGCCCCATGGGTCCTTTAAAATTGATTGGATCGGGTCTAAGCGAGTAGGGCTAGATTTAGTAATGGCTCAACCCGATTCATTTGCAGCCTTACTTATATGAGAAAAAATATATAAGGTACTCATATATACATAGTTGGCCAATTCCCTTACAAGGATATAGGGACTTGTATGATGGGTAGCATGAGAACACACTCATTTACCTCTTGCAGACACTGTGAAACTTTAATATCCAAAAGAATACTATTAGCGAGAGGTTGACTAGGTTTTGATCAATTGAATTTAAGCCCAAATCTGATTGACTGCATCCCCACTATCTAATCTGCATGAATCTCCATGCAAGAAAAAAGTTAATAGTCATGTTTTCTATCTCTTTGAATTTTAAAAAATATAAAAAAAAAGTTAGACCACTAATGCGGATGGGATAGAAAAATATAAAAATAAGTCAGGCTATTAATGTAGATAGAATAAAAAAAGACCATTAATATAGATGGGATGCAATAATATAAAAAAAATCAGGCTATTAACACAGAGATGATGAAAAATTATAAAAAGCCCAAACCATAAATAATGCAGATATGACAAGAAATATTCAAAAATAGATTATTAATGCAGATGGAATGGGTGTGTGGTCAAGTTTATGTTTATTTTGAAATATTTTTTTTATCCCATAAAATTTGTATTTATTTTAAAAAAAATTTATTTATTTTATTTTTATTTATTTTGAATCGTTTGTATTTATTTTAAACATATTTGTGTTTATTCTAAAAAAGTTTGTGTTTATTTCATCTGAAATTTGTGTTTATTATGAAGAAATAAAAAGTGACTTGCCTCATCATCTATATATATGAATGAGACAAAGTACTGTCTTTATAGCATGGAAAATAAGAAAATTAAAAAGAAACAAAAAAAAAGAAAGATGGATTTTGGTCTATACGCTGCTACTTTCTTGAGTGGATCTCTCTTTCCTATCCCATTGCTTGTAAAGCGGTGGAACCGTGTTGATCTAAGCCGCTACGCAACACCATCCAAGGATCTACTTTTCAGCAAGCCATTAAAGTGCTGGACCTTCCCATTGCTTTTATTATTGCTTATCTAATTAACTCTAGCCCATGTAGAGGACAATATTCCACCATGAGCTTGTAGACTAGGATTCCCACCAAGTCGACACCAATAATAGCCATGGAGTTCACAAAATTATAAAAGATGTAACGCCTAGCAGATACCACATTTAGCTCCAATGTTTTTATACTACATTAAGCCCATATATATCATTAATCAGATTTATTTGGACACCATTTATATATGACCCATTATCTTATTCAAAAAAGATAGCCCAAAGTCATTATTTATATTTCTTGATTCTGTATAAAAATCTAATATCTATCTGATATATAGCTAATGTGAAACTAACCACATACTTAAAAGACTTTGTGGCTTATACATCTTTCCGTGTATTTAAGAACCTCATGATTCATGCCGAAGCATGGTGTCTCAACCAACAGCACTACAGTTCTTCATTAGAAGCCATTCTTTGTGCAAGGTCTATGGCTTCTCAGGAGCCCTCAATACTCTCTTCAAATAATCATCTCCTCTTTCCTCTCCAAGATAAAAATCCTCTTCTCTTTGATGAGCATCGATGGGTAATCCAAATTCGTAGCACCCTAGACGAGGAGGTTGGCGAGGATGTCCAGGTCCCCGTCTCAGTCTTTAGCGTCCCCAAAACATTACTCTCCACCAAGCCTGAAGCCTATGTTCCCCAGCTCTTCGCACTCGGACCGTACCACCATTGGGACCCTCAGCTGTATGAAATGGAGCGCTACAAGCTCGCCACTGCCAAAAGAACACAGAATCAGCTCCAGAGCCGAAAACTCCAACAACTTGTCGAACAGTTCATGAAAAAAGAACATAAGATTAGATCCCACTACCATAGGTATGTCGTGCTCTTTTATAATTTAGTCTCCTCAGCATGGCTAGTGATTAGATTAGCTAATTCAGTGTTTAATATGTTGTACAGCTATTTTTTGATGCGTAGTACTCAAAGCATTTTCTGCTTATGATGTTATTTAGGTTTCTTGACTTCAGTGGAGAGACTTTAGCATGGATGATGACAATAGATGCATCTTTCTTGCTTGAGTTCCTTCGCAACTACTCTGAGGCGGAGGGAAAAGTTTTTGGGAAGGTTCCATCAATGTCACATATGGTGGACTCTGCAAGAATGAAGTTGGCCTATAATGCTATCGTTAGGGATATCCTGATGCTCGAGAACCAGATACCACTCTTTCTATTACGAAGGATCCTACGATTTCAAAGCCTTTCAGATCAAATTGTCGATGATGAACTCTCAAAAATGTTGATAGGATTTGCAAAGGAGGTTTCTCCTTTCAAGGTAGCAGATGATTTCTCCAATGTTGATGTTAAGCAGCACGCTCACATGCTGCAACTATTTTATTTCATGATTGTTCCTAGGGCCAAGGATGCAAGCGAAACCTATGAAATCGAACAGCGTGTTGATATGCCCGAACTAAACGAGGAGAATACTTTGTCCAAGTCTAGGTGTGTGAGGAAAATTTTCAGTTCGGTTTGGAGTTATGCTTCAGACCAGGACATCTTGAAAAGCCTCATCAAAGGACCCATCAAGTTCTTAGTGAAGGTACCTTGGAAGGTTATATCTAATCTCCCTGGGGTCTCGGTCTTGGCTGCTCCTATAGAGAAGCTATTCTTCTTCCAAGGAGATGATAAATCCATGGATGAAGACTCGACCTCAGATCACAAACCCCCTCTGGTTTAAGAGATCATGATCCCTTCAGTGACTGAGCTCACCAGGGCCGGCGTGAAGTTCTTGCCAACAGAAGGGGACCTCTCTATGATCATGTTCGATCTGAAAACTGTTAGTAAATAAATTTAAATATAATATCATTAATGTTGGGAGTCTAAGAGTCTTGGAAGCCAAAGAGTCATATAGAAACTCCCATTATCTAGAAGATGCATAAGTAATTATGAGTTAATCTCAGAATATAGATGTGACCTTTGAGAAGAAATGTTATAAATGCATATTTAGTGATGTATTATGTTTAGTAAGTTCCCCTAATGGCTATAAATACCCATGGGATTATTTTGTAATGAAACAATGAGCATTTTGAGTCTTCGAGTACCTTCATAAAATATAGTATTATTTTATTCCAAGCTCAGCAGTCTTCTTTTGACAACTTCAAAGTGGTATCAGAGCTATAATGTCCACCAATAGTCTCTTCCAACCCTCCTTTCCTCGTCTCACCAAAACAAACTATGAAAATTGGTGCCTGCAAATGAAGGCTCTACTTGGGTCTCAAGATCTTTGGGATCTAGTAGAAGAAGGCTATCAAGAGCCAAGAGAAGGAGAGGCTCTCACCAATCAACAAAGGGAGTCTCGAAGGAGGGATAAGAAAGCCCTATATTTCATCTATCAATCTATAGATGAATCAGCCTTTGAGAAGATCGAGGCAGCAACCACTTCAAAGCAAGCATTGGAGATTCTCCAAAATTCATATAAAGGAGTAGAGAAGGTGAAGAAAGTTCGCCTCCAAACTCTTTAAGGCGAATTTGAAGCCCTATAGATGAAGGAATCCGAATGTGTTTCGGATTATTTCACAAGAGTTTTAGCCGTTGTCAATCAATTGAGGAGGAATGGCGAAACTATGGATGACACCAGAGTGATAGAAAAAATTCTATGCTCATTGGATGTCAAATTTGACTATATTGTGGTTGCCATCGAGGAATCAAAAGATTTGGAAGAGATGACTATAGACGAGCTTATGGGTTCTCTACAAGCTCATGAAGAAAGATTTAACAAGAGGAGGCAAGAGCCTTTGGAGCAAGTTCTTCAATCCAAGGTTTCTTTGAAGGAGAACAAAGAAGACTCCAAGAATGAAAAGAGTCTAAGAGGTCGAGGACGAGGCCGTGGCCAATGGAGAGGCCGTGGATACGGTCGAGGACGTGGATGCTACAATAATAAAGAGGAGTTAAGCCAAAATTCAAAAGGAGGACATGGACAAGGAGGCTCATATAGAGGCAGAAGGTATGACAATTCCAAAGTTTGTTGTTTTAATTGCAACAAACTTGGTCATTATGCTTCAGATTGTTGGTATAATGATGCTAACCAAGTTGAAGAGAAGGCTCATTATGCAAAGAAGAAAGAATAAGATGATGATGAAATCTTATTGCTTGCTTGCAAAGAAGATGACACTGGTGAGCAAAATATGTGGTTCTTGGACACTGATGCAAGTAATCACATGTGTGGTTATAAGAACATGTTCACGGAGTTGGATGAATCGGTGAATGGACATGTGTCTTTTGGTGACTCCTTCAAAGTAGACGTGAAGGGCAAAGGTGAAATCTTTATTCAATTAAAAGATGAAAGTCATAAATTTATTTCTAATGTTTATTATATACCGGAGATGAAGAACAATATTTTGAGTTTGGGGCAGCTTTTGGAGAAAGGATATGATGTGCATATGAAAAATAGAAATCTATTTTTGAGAAATCAAAAGAATGATTTGATAGTCCTTGTTCAAATGACAAAAAATAGAATGTTCATACTTAACATCAAACATGTTGATACTAAATGTTTGAATGCAAGTGTGAAGGATTGCTCATGGCTTTGGCACTTAAGATTTGGTCATCTTCACTTTGGTGACCTTAAGCAACTATCAAGTAAGAAGATGGTGAAAGGCTTACCACATATTGACTCTCCAGAATAATTTTGTGAAAAATGTGTTCTTAGTAAGCAATCAAGAAAGAATTTTTTCAAAGAAACTTCTTGTCATGCAAATAAGCCACTTGAACTCATCCACACCGATATATGTGAGCCAATTTCTCCAACATCTTTTAGAGAGCATCATTATTTTCTAACCTCTATTGATGATTTTAGCAGAAAAACTTGGGTGTATTTTTTGAAGGAGAAGTCTGAAGTATTTTTCACATTCAACAAGTACAAAGCTATGGTGGAAAAAGAATGTGGCTACTACATCAAGGCCCTACGATCTGATCGTAGAAGCGAATTCACATCTAAAGAATTCGAATATTTTTGTGAGGACCATAGCATTTGACGATTCTTGACGGCATCCTATTTCCCCCAACAAAATGGAGTGGTGGAGTGAAAGAATCGGACTATTCTTGACATGGTTCGAAGTATGCTGAAGACGAAGGTCATGTCGAAGGAATTTTGGGCGGAGGCCGTAAATTGTGCAGTCTACTTGCTTAATCAATGTCCTATCAAGAGCCTAGAGGATATAACTCCACAAGAGGCATGGAGTGGAAGACAACCTAGTGTCTCACACTTGAAGATTTTCGGGAGTATCACCTATGCTCATACCCCAGACCAAAGAAGAATGAAGCTTGAAGACAAGAGTAAAAAATTTATTTTTATCGGGTATGATACTTGATCTAGAGCTTTTAAGCTCCTTGATCCAAAAACTAGAAAGATTCATATTAGTAGAGATGTGGAGTTTCATGAAGATGGCATGTGAAGTAGGCAATCAAACAAAGAGCTATTTTATGAAGAGAAGGAAAAAGAAGAGAAAGAATCAAAGGTGCATTTTGAAGTTTCTTCACCACCTTCATCTTTACATTCTAGAGTATCACCTCTTTTGGATGATAGTCCAATGCAAAAGAAGACAAGGAGTTTGCAAGAGCTATATGAGGTAACAAACGAGCTTAATCTTGTTTGTCTTTTGGCTAATAATGAAAATATTTCTTTTGAAGATGCAATACAAGATAAGATTTGGAAAGCCGCCATGGATGAGGAGATCAAAGCAATAGAAAAAAATAATACTTGGGAACTTACTACTCTCCTCGAAGGCCATAAATCCATAGATGTTGAATGGGTTTACAAGAAGAAGAAGAATGCTTAAAGACATATACAGAAGTATAAAACAAGATTGGTAGCTAAAGGCTACAAGCAACAAGGTGGTATCGACTATGAAGAAGTGTTCACCCTAGTTACTCGCATAAAAACTATAAGATTACTTATCTCTATTGTAGCACAATTCAAATGGCCAATTCTTCAAATGGATATCAAATCAGCTTTCTTGAATGAAATTTTAGAAGAAGAAGTTTATGCGAAACATGTTGGGAATAGTGTCCCAAAGTCAATCGTCAGCCTGTTCACGGTTGTGCTCATTTTTGTATTTGTACATGAATTATGAATTAATAAAAATTATTTTAACATTTTTCATCACAAAATGTTTCATCTTCTAATGAACTCCTATGTTGTGGTGAAGTCCTTAGGACTATTTAGACTCGACAAAGGAGGATTTGTCATTTAGTCCTTAAATCTGTTCGCGACCAAATGATACGTTGTTACTAAGGACGACAACATTTATCAAGCATAGGTCATTGTGTGCCATATAGGTTGGTTGTCCTCTTAACCAATGAGTGTGGAGACATTGGTATGGCATACAGGTGAGATGTAAGGGTACATCTGCACTGAACGTGACCAACTCCGGAGCTATTTCTGTTGTCAAGATTTACTCCGATGGAATATGGGTATAAATATCCCTCCGACCTGAGACTGCCACGGTGACTTGCAAGCAACTCACTGCACTTAGGCACTGGACTACCTGAATTTTTAATTCAGTGACGGAAGGCTGCTGGGTGTAGTCAAGTACTTGACTTATCGGTGCGTGTGTCAAGATGGGATTGACCACTCTAGTTTAGGAACTGTGTACAGTCGTGTTTTAATTTAGCAAAATCTTGGCCAGGGTAGTTCTTGTGAGGAGTCACAGGACTGTTTGAGTTGAGCACGATTCGGATGATCTGATCAGGATTGACAGTTTAACCCTGAGTCATCCTAAACACAGGGGTCAAAAGGATGAATTATACTGTAACCATATTCATATAGGTTCTGAGTGTTGCGATTGCGACTCTTCGACCTATCCGGACGTCGGGTACCATTGCTAGATGGTCACTTCGATTAGTACAGGAATTGGTTCCTGTGCTACCAGCTTAGGTTCGAACCTGCGGGGTCACACACATTAGAGGTTTCTTTTTGATCTGATGGCTGGTGTTGAATCCTACATGTTTGGGACTCAGTGATCGAGAATCAGGATTCTCTGATCATGAGTTCCACATATTATAGGTATCGGGGTCAAGAGTCCCACTGGTTGGGACTTTTCGATCAGGGTTACATATCGATGAATTCTGATGTCCGATTGCCCATCGGATTTGGACTCAGTATTTATGAGAGGTTTAATTAGTGATTTGATCACTAATTAACTCAATTTGATTGAGTAATTATTTTTGGATCAAGTCCAATTGAATTGGATTCAGTTGGGTTTGATCCGATTAGGTTAAGAGTTGACCTAATCGTCGAGATGGTTTGGTCTCTGATTTGATCAGGGGTTGGGCTTAGTCAATTCCTGATTTGATTAAAATTTTATTGAACCTAATTAAGACTAAATAAGTTGGATTTAAATTATTCTAATTGGACCTAACTTATTTGGTTCAATTAAGTTGGTTTAAATAATAAAACCATCTTGACCCAATCTCCATGCGCCACCTCACTTCCATTGCACCCATTTGAATTCATGAGAAGGAATTTCTCATGAATTTTTTTCTCACGCCAAGCCCTCTCCACGCCCCACTTTAATATGCCAATTGAATGGATAAGGATGATTGGTTGGCCATTCAAATTCAAAATAAAGTTTGGATTTGAATGGGCAATCAATCTTTGCGCCTTATCCCTTTTTTTACGTCCCATTTATTACATGAGAAAAGGTTTCTCATGAAATCACTCCATGCATAATTTAAGCCACGCTTCACGCCTTTAGTGGATAAGGGATGAGTTGGTGTCCATTTGAATTCAAAATTTGATTTGAATTCAAATGTGCAATTACTCATCTTTATCCTTTCATTTGGATAAGACGTTTGACGTTGTTATAAAAGGAGGAGAAGAGTGGGGCGTGTGTAAGAAGATTTTTGGAGAAAAATTTTGGGGCGTGAGAAGTCTAGTGCGTGAGAAGGAAGTCCATATCTTTCCAAGAGAAAAAGAAAGAAAAGAAAGAAAAGTGGGTGCAAGATTTCCGGTGAGTTCCCTAGAGTTTTAGCCTGGGGTTCGGAAAGTAAGAAAGTGAGCTACGAGTGTCGTGAGCCCACAAAATCTCCAAGAGATCTTCAACATCCTCTCAAGCACGTCTGTTGATAATCCAGAACATCCGAAGAATCGACAGACATCGATCGAAGGAGTTCGATCAGCATTGACCGTCAAAAGGACTCTACAACGAGCTAGCACTCGTGAGGAGTCGATCAGACCAGGAGCTTCATGTGGACGATCTGCAGAGGCCAGACACGCTGTGTGACTACGTCGCGACGATCAGACTCTCTCGATGGTGATCAGATTGCGGCAATCTACTACCCGCACAAAGGTATTGTGTTCTGAACACATTACAGTAAAGTATTTACTGTTCGAATTCGAATTTCAAATTTAAATGCATGCATGCTATATATCATATTTAGATCCTAGTGTAGGATAAATTCTTATTAATTAATTAGATTAATTAATAATTTTCACTGTATAATAGTGATTTTGAAAAAATTTAAAATTACCATTTTACCCCTGTATTGATTTTCGCTTCAAAACAACCCAAAGGGTATGTGAAGAAGGGTCATGAAGAAAAAGTTTTGAAGTTGAAGAAGGTGCTCTATGGCTTGAAACAAGCACCTAGAGCATGGAATAGTAGAATTGTTGCATACTTCAAAGCTAATGACTTCATGCAATGTCCATATGAGCATGCCTTATATGTGAAGAAGAAGAATGAAGATATATTGTTTGTTTCTTTGTATATGGATGATCTTATTTTTATAGGAAGCAACTCTCAAATGTTTGAAGAATTCAAGCAAACTATGACCTTAGAGTTTGAGATGACAGATTTGGGGCTTGTGTCATATTTTTCGGCTTAGAGGTCAAGCAAAATAATGAAGGCATCTTCATTTCTCAAGAAGCATATGCAAAGGAGATTCTTAAGAGGTTTAAGATGGAAAATTACAAGCCAATAAGCACCCCTGTTGATTGTGGAGTCAAACTATCAAAATTTGAAGAAGGTAAGGTGATGGATCCTACTCTTTATAAAAGCTTAGTTGGAAGCTTAAGATATCTCATATGCACAAGACCGGACATTCTATATGGAGTTGGCTTATTAAGTCGTTTCATGGAGGAACTAAAATTTACACATTGGAAAGCCGCAAAAAGAATTCTTCATTACATCCGAGGTACTATATCTCATGGATTAATGTATTCTCCTTCTTATGATTTTCAGCTTTTTGGTTATTCGGATAGTGATTGGGGAGGAGATTCGAATGATAGAAAAAGTACAATCAGATTTGTTTTCTATATGGATGATACGGCATTCACTTGGCTTTCTAAGAAGCAAGCTATTGTGACTCTTTCTACTTGTGAGGCGGAATATGTTGCAGTATCTTCATATATTTGTCATGCTATATGGCTTAGAAGATTATTACAAGATATCTATTTCTCTCAAGGTGATGCTACTAAAATATATGTGGATAGTAAGTCGGCAATGGCATTAGCAAAGAATCCGATCTATCATGAAAGGAGTAAGCATATCGACATCCATTTTCATTTCATAAGGGAGCATATAAAAGAGAAGAATGTAGAGTTAGCTTATGCAAAGATTTATGATCAAGTTGCCAATATCTTCACCAAGCCACTTGCAGCAAATCTTTTTCACAAGCTCAAGAACTTACTTGGCATGAAGGATGGAATACAATTAAGTTTAAGGGAGGGTGTTAGTAAATAAACTTAAATGTAAAATCATTAATGTTGGGAGTCTAAGAGTCTTGGGAGCCAAAGATTCATATAGAAACTCCCATTATCTAGAAGATGCATGAGTAATTATGAGTTAATCTCGGAATATAGATGTGATCTTTGGGAAGAAGTGTTATAAATGCATATTTAGTGATGTATTATGTTTAGTAAATTTCCCTAATAGCTATAAATACCTATGGGGTCATTTTGTAACGAAACAATGAGCATTTTGAGTCTTTGAGTACCTTCATAAAATATAGTATTATTTTATTTTGAGTCCATCATTTTTTCTTTGACAACTTCAAAAACTGCCACATTTTTTCTTCCTACGGTCAGTTTGGACACCAACACTGAAGTTCTGTTGAGAAATTTAGTAGCATATGAGACGTCGGTTGAGTCGGGGCCGATGGTGTTTACTCGCTACAAGGAGTTGATCAATGGGATTATAGACACTGAGGAGAATGTGAAACTACTAAGGCAAAGTGGAATCATCTTGAACCGGATGAAGAATGATGAGGAGGTGGCAGATCTTTGGAATGGGATGAGCAAATCGGTGAGGCTATCAAAAGTTCGGTTCATAGACAAAGTGTTAGTGGATGCAAACCAGTATTATAGCAATAGGTGGAGTGCTAAGACCCGGAAGTTTATGAAGACTTATTTGTTGGGGTCATGGCAGATCCTTACGTTTCTGGCTGCTATTTTGCTCCTGCTGTTGACGTGCGTGGAGGCCTTTTGCTCGGCCTATAGCTGTGGAGCTCGTTGGTCCGTCATCAATGGCAAGGAAGAATAAAGTACCAGTTTGTGGTTACTGTCAGGGTTTATCTAGTTCTTGGAAGTATGGAATATTGCATGTACGTGTGTTGTGTGTGTATGTATGCATGTGAGAGAGAGAGAGAGAGAGAGAGGAGTGTGAGAGTGCGCGCAAGCTGCTTTTGTTTTCTTTCTCAATATTTGTAAAGGAATGATGAATGTATGTTGATGGACCGCGGAGGTCACCAATGCTAAGAACGTGCATTTGAACTTGTGTCCTCGGTAATAGCTGTGTTTCTGTTACCTTGTTTATTTCCCGGATCCATATGACCCTCCGTTTGTAGGTGCACGTCAAGTGTGTTATAAAAGTCATTTGTAACTCTTTTTACCAAAAATAAAAAAGCTATGTAGATTTGCATGCAGATCGATGCAGTGCTTGTTAGATTTGTTGTGGATAATTGTGATAATCAAATATGATTATATTTATATTACCAATATAATTTAATAAATATACTCTCCATTTTAGAATGTACATCTTTGTTCTTACTTGAATTGGAGATAGGCAAATGTACCACATGGAGCCTCTTGGAGAATGTGGATCTCCAAAGTTTGAGCTTAATCAATACTAAAATGGATAAAATGAATCACATATCTTTTATTTTTAAACAAAATCAATTAGTTGGGAGATCCCCTCATACAACCGTATAGGGAAAAATGCCTTTCAGACACTTACCCAAGTGATTTGAGCAAGACGGTCATAAAGAACAGCAATCCAAAAAAGCAGCACACTCAAGTAAACGTATGTAGTCCTTGGATATGTTCCAGGAGAATACTCTCAGCTCAACCAAAGTTCAAACAAAAAGAAGTAAAAAACCCTTACCCTGGTTCAACAAAATAATAGCTGCTTATGCGAAACTTAGATAATTATGCAGAGTCAAAAAATTCAAATAACTAATTTTTTTCAATGAAATCCTAAGTTATTATAATTTAATTATGTGAAATTACACCTAAACTAGAATGAGATACATGACTATTTATAATTGATCCATCAAAAACCATTAATCATCATGTTTACATGTGCTTGTCTTGCAATAGAATACAGACAATCTATTTGAAATAATGGGTTGATCTAGCCTTCTCTTCACGATCTCTTATACTATTACAAGCGAATGGACTCGCATTCATCAACTAAAATTGTTTCTAAACAAGTAGAAAATGATTTGGAGACAAGAGTTCTAATCTCAACAATATTCTTGTTAATTTCCTTCCATATGGAACTTGGAATAGTATCTGATCTTGATTGGGAAACCTTTAAAATCGTTCAACGTTTGTTAAAACAAAGCTCAAAATATTTTCTGACTAATGACAATTTAGATTATACAGGATGGCCGTTGGCAAATATTTTATTAAGTACTCCTTATAATTTCTATAATTACTAAAAGTAAATCTCTTGAATTTGGAATACACAGTGCAAGCCTTGTAGAAGTAAAGCCAATCCAGCTTCATCTGACCTTCCCCAAGATTTAAAAAAGAAGAGAGAGAGAGAGAGAGAGAGATTGTGAACAATATGGGTTCTATTATGTACATTCATAAATACACATTCGTATGTACACAGAATCACAATCATGGCTCTATTAGATCCTTTTTTTGTAGGAATCATGGCACCACCCGTTCCACTTAAGTGTGGTGTTCACACATGTTATGTAGATTGTCACTATTATGGGGTCATACCACTGCAGTCGATGCCCTTAGGACTCATCCCCAAAAATCCTAGGCTAGTGGAAGCATTGACGTGTACCCCAATGATGAGCACCATCAAATCCATCAAGGAGTACCGAGATGAAGCAATCTCATCAGCTACCATCTGATCTCGAGTTTGACATGTCACCAACTTTCGAGTCGATATCTTACGAGCAATGAGAATGATGCCCTGTGACCGGTGCCAACATGGACTCTCTATTAGAAAATCGGGTAGGATTGCATGCATAAATTTTAAAAATCTTTTTGAAGAGCAGCAGAAACAAATCGGGTTAAATCCTTTAATCCCACATGCGTTAGATCTCATCTAATCTTTATCCGAGTCCAGAAATAAAGACATGCGTATAATCTAAAAATTAAAATAAAGAAGAGATCAAATCTTAATACTTTTCCTTGGGTTGAAATACACCGTTACTAATGATTTTAGATCCGAAGGTCCTTGAGCCGCACACGTGTCCAGCCTTTACAGATATCCATTGAGATCAATCTTGGATTTTTTTTCTCATGATAGATCCTTCTTCTCCAAGTAAGATTGTAGCCTCTTTGAACCTTGATCAACAGTTGATCTTGACTGCAACCTCAACCCTTAAATTGTAGCTTTTTTCTCCTCGTTTTTTGCTGTAGAAGAGACACCTCTCAACTCAGGCGTGTGGGATGATGGACTCCCAACCCTTGGGCATGGAAAAGAGATGAGGGAGAGAGGGTGAGGTGTGGAGAAAGAGAGGAGGAGTTTTAAATTCTCAAAATTCAATTATAATCAAACTCTAGGAGTCCATCTCCTTAAATAGGTCTTTCTTGATTCCAAATTACTATCTAATCAGGCTAAAAAGGTTAGATTTTATCTCATAAAGTCTCTTACCTTTTAATTTGATTTTCTTCTTAAGAAAATCAGACCTAATTGAAAAGGCCCTTGCTTCAAAAATCAAGTGGATGTGGCGCTCTCATCTTATAAGACAAGATGAGAGGGTGCCACATGAATTGTTAGATAGGTAGTTGGGGCGCCAACACTTGGCACCCCCTTAGGGTTTTCATGCACAAGAGAGGGGGTGTGTTCCCTCTCTCTCCTTCCATGCCTAAGCAAGAGAGGAAGTGGATCCCTCTCTCTATCTCACTCCCTATCCAAGGGCAGACGCCATCTCTTCTTTCCAATGATTTTTACATCACATTAGAAAATAACAAGAGAGAAAATAAAAGATTAGTTAGCCAACTTATTGAGCTAATCTAATCCTCTTGGACTCATAAATAGGTGCCCCACTAAATTCAAATCAAAATGGATTTAGATTAGGTTCAAGGCAATAGACTTGATTCAATCTTTATCTAATAAGAAATCGTAGTCCAGAGAAGAATCAGGTTTAACCATGTGCTAGCATGGTTCTCTTAAATCTAATAAAATTTTAATAAATCCTAACCCAATTAGAACTTTACAAGTCCAATTGATAAATTCAAGATTAAATCTCCTAATATATGACCCCATAGGTTTTATTCTATCTGGTAGTGAAATATATTATGATTTTCATCATAATATCATTGAAACTCTTTTTGATGGGTTGGAATAATTTCAGCTCTAACCTTCGAGAGTCATCGATCATCAAGACGATATCCGATAAGTCTCACAATCTATCAGTGACACCTAGCAGTATGTAGTAGCAATCTAATAGAATGAAAGTGTGAACCCCTAGATGTAGTTATCGTATAATTCAATTCTTCTATCGTGAGTCCTGACTTAGTGGAGGTTATAGATAACTCATCAAACTCCATCGTCAATCATGTATTTGATTAGCTTGACTTGAGTTCATTTATGAATTCTGTGAAAATTTTTGTTCAGTATTCATACTTGCTTGGCCAAAGATTTTTTGAACTCAGTCTCGCGAATTACATAGGACTTCTCCTTTTCTATCAAGATCGATAGATTCCATCTAAGTGCATCCTACTCCTAATAGTGAATCTGAACCTATTGTAGCCAACATACATAGCAAGGGTCCGAATGACTAGGGATCAAGAGAACGTACAGTCAAACTCAGTAGCCTTATTGAGAATAGCCGATGATACCATAGGTCAAAAGACTACTCACACCATTGCAGTATCGAGTCAATTACTGACGAGTGAGTAGACATCCAAGTGGTTTCTCATGATGGTCACACTCAGTACAAGTTATTCTCTAACAAACATCAGTACCTTCACCTCAGTGTCCCTATACTGTAGACCCGAGGCTCATCTGTCCACAAGAGAGGTGAACCATGCACTGATCTCGAATGGATTGATCACTATCCTCCGTGACGATCCTTTGATTGGGAGCATTTAGAAACTAATCACTAATTAATGTATGTCTCAAATTCTTAACACTTTGAAAATATACAAAAATCATCTTTGTTAATTTTTAGGACAAATCATGGACATATAAATATAATTAAAAAAAAAAGTCTTTTATTAATAATAAAAGTATTATAAGTATAAAATTAAGTCCTAAAATTATAAAATGTGTCAGCTAACAATTGACTTCTAGGGCACATATCTAACAAACTTCCACTTGACCTAGAGCCAATTGGCCATATACCTAAGACCCATCTTCTTAAGGTGAGCTTCGATCTTTTACTGGCTGAGAGATTTGGTCAGTGGATCCATCACGTTATGACAGAGTCGACTCTTTGCACCTCGACGAACTTCTTTTGGAGGTATTTACGTATGATGTGAAACCGTCGCTCTATATGCTTAAACTTCTGGTGAGATTTGAGCTCTTTAGTAAGGGCTATGACGCTGTTGTTGTTGTAGTGCAGTGCAATAACATCTGATGGTATCACACCCAGCTCCACAATAAATTTTTTGAACTAAAAAGCTTCTTTAGCAGCTTTAGAGGTGACAATGTACTCGACTTTCATGGTCGAATCTGCAATGATCGGCTATTTCGAACTCTTCTAGCTAACCACACCATCATTATACAAGAAGATACACCCTGATATAGACTTTCTATCATTAATATCAGTCATAAAGTCTGAATCGATGTATCCCTCAACTTTCAGTTTCAATCCTCCATCAAAGATCAACAACTAATTCTTAATCCTTCTCAAGTACTTAAGGATATTTTTCATAGCAATCCAGTGTTCTTCATTTGGATTTGCTTGATATCTGCTTATGACACTCATGGTAAGGGCTATATCAGGTCGTGTATATAAGATGGCATACATGAGTCTCCCTATTGTCGAAGCATAAAGAATCTTGCTCATGCATTAGATCTCCTCAGGTATGTCAGGACACATCTTCTTAGAGAGATGAATGCCATGTCTGAGGAGTAAAAGATCTCTCTTGAAGTTTTTCATACTGAACCTTTCCATTACCTTCTCTATATATATTCATTGTGAGAGTCCTGTCATTTTTTTAGATCTATCCTTATAGACTTTTATACCAAGAATGTAGGAAGCTTCTCCTAGGTCTTTCGCGATAAATTTTTTTGATAACTATAATTTGACCGATGTCAACATGAAAATATCATTCCCAATCAGGAAGATGTCATCTACTTATAATACGAGAAATGTGACAGTGCTCCCACTGACCTTTTGTACACACATGGCTCCTCCTTATTTTTGATGAAATCAAACATTTTGATCACATCATTAAAGCGAGTATTCTAACTTCGAGATGCTTGCTTGAGTCCATATATCGACCTTTGTAGCTTGCAGATCTTATGATCACTATCACCGAATGTGAAACCCAAAAATAGCTCCATATAGAATCTTTCTCAAGATATCTATTTAGGAATACAATTTTCACATCTATCTGTCAAATTTCATAATCATGAAAAGCTGTTATCGTAAGTAAAATACGAATGGATTTTAGCATGGCCACAGGCAAAAAAAATTTATTATATTCAATGTCTTTGCGTTGACTATAACCTTTTGTAACCAGCTTTGTCTTATAAGTCTCTACCTTACCATCCGATCTAATTTTTTTTTTTATATATCCATTTACACCTAATAGGTACAATACCTTCAAATGGATCTACTAAGGACTAAATCTGGTTGGAATGTATGGTGTCAATTTCTGACTTCATCACTTCCATCCATTTCTTGGAGTCAATATCTAACATTACCTCAACGTAGGTCTTGGGATCATTCCTAATGTCCCTATCTTTCATAAGGAATGCTTCTTCTAAATCTTCTGTAAGAATACCTAAGTATCTTTCAGGAGGACAAGAGATCCTACTTGATCTATGAGGTGGAGGAGGTACTAAATCTACTTTCTCACTACTGGATTCAGGTTCTTAGACTCGATGCTCTTTAGAGACTTTTTCTTCATACTCAATCTTCCTCCCACTATCTCCATCTTGGATAAACTCTTTTTCTAAGACGATGGTATGACGACTCACAATCACATTGTAATCCTCAGGAAGATAGAAGTAATATCCCATGATTTTCTTAAGATATCCTATAAAGCGAGTCTTAAAAGATCTAGCCTCTAACTTATTTGCCTATTATCGTTTGACATGGGCCAGACATCTCCAAATCTTGAGGTATCTAAGAGTTGGCTTCTTACCATGCCATAACTCGTATGGTATGGTAGGAATAGATTTAGAAAGAATTCGATTCAAAAGATGAATCATAGAAAGTAATGTATGTCTCCAGAGAAAGACAGGAAGGTCTGTGAAGCTCATCATAGACCGGACCATATCTAATAGAGTCTGATTCCTCCTTTTGGATACCCCATTAAGCTGAGATGTTCCTGAAGGTGTCTACTATGAGACTATGCTATTATCTTTAAGATAGGTTCAAAATTTTTTACTAAGATATTCCCCTCCTTGATCTGATTGATGAACTTTTATGAATTTTTTGGTTTATTTTTCTACTTCAGTCTGAACTCTATGAACTTTTCAAAGGCTTCTGACTTATGATGCATCAAATACACAAATCCATACCATGAATAATCATCGATAAAAGTTATGAAATAGATATAGCCATCTCTGACTTGTACATCGAATGGACCACGCATGTCAATGTGTATCAAAACTAATATCTCAATGGCCCTTTTCCCTTGTCCTATAAAGGGCAGCTTAGCCA
Source organism: Elaeis guineensis (assembly GCF_000442705.2). Classification (NCBI taxonomy): domain Eukaryota; kingdom Viridiplantae; phylum Streptophyta; class Magnoliopsida; order Arecales; family Arecaceae; genus Elaeis; species Elaeis guineensis. Next base: position 28,674,335 of record NC_025993.2, on the reverse strand, counting down.
TTTTTCTTTGAAGATAGGACTCACAAACTGGATAAGACTTGAAAGTCAATGGCCCAAGAAGGTCATATTTCTCTAGTTTGTTGAGTCTGTCCTCTCTAATATGGCCTAGCTTAAGGTGCCACAGATACTTTTGGCTAATCCTATCTCTAAGTCTCTTAGATCTTATAGTATTCACAGTTTGCTCATTAATATTGACACTCGCATCCATACGCAAATGATAACAATCATCAATCAAAAAAGTATGTATAATAATTTTATTTTTAAAATAAATTGAATACATATTTTTATTAAAATAAAAATTATAGTTATCTTGTGCCAGCATAGATATGGAAATCAAATTTCTATTGACTACAGATATATAATAGCAGTCTTTTAAAATTAAACTAATTCTTAATGAAAATCACAGAGGGTAGGTTCTGATGGCTACAGCAGCAATCCTTGCTCCATTACCAACCTAGAGAGTGATCTCGCTTTTTCTCAGCCCTCTAACTTCTTCAAGATCCTGCATAGAAGTGCAGAAATGAGTACTTGAATCAGAATCTAGAATTCAACTAAAAGAAAAAAAAATCATTAGATTAGTTTCAATAACGAGCATATCAGATATACCTTCAGAAAGCCCATCATTCTTTCTGTTCTTGACAGTCGTCAGGTAGGCTGAATAATTTCTTTTTCAGTGGCTTTCGACATTGCAATGAAAATACTTTTTCTTGTCGTCAACCTTTTTTGAAACCTACTTCTTGGGCTTGACCTCATTCTTTTACTTCACGAACTTTTTTTTTTTCTTTAAAGAAGATTTTCTCTTAAAGGAAGTTCGCTCCACAGTCAGAACTATACCCTTTGAACTTTTTAAGATGCCCTTAGCTGTTACCAGCATGTTCAGTAATTCGAACAAAGTGCTATCAATCTTATTCATATGGTAGTTCATGATAAACTACCCATACGAATTAGAAAGAGATTGGAGGATCAAATCCACCTGCAATTCCTTATCTATGTTCATACTGGACTTCTGAAGCTACTCGATATCCTTGATCATTATCAAATAATGATCATTGATAGACTGCCCATCACATATTTTTACTCTGAATAGTCTTTGAGAGATCTCAAAGCGAGCTGTGTGACTCTGTTCACCATACAACTCTTGCAGGTGAGTCAGCATCTCTTTGACAGTCCTCATGTCTTTATGCTGTCGTTGAAGATCATTGGATATGGATGCTAAAATGTAACACTTCGCCTTATTATCCTCATCCATCCACTTCTTAAGTACAGCTTGTTGATCAGGAGATGGACGAGCTGGTAACACAGACGCATCCTGGTCAAAAAATATGGGTTAGTTTCTCAAAACTGAGAATAATTCTCAAATTCTGAAACCAGTCTTTATAGTTTATTCTGATCAACCTATTGATATCAAGGATATGAGCTAAGAGGTTGGTGGATTATCTGCAGAGAAAATAGTTTTTACTTAGATATGTGTATTTATAAAATATTTATTCTAGAGACTTTAAAAATAAATAAAAGACTCACTATTTTTTTGAATCTCCTATACTCCTCGGGTGGAGAAACAAAAATCTATATACGATCGATTTCATATGGGTACTGTGGTTTCACTAATCTATATACACCTCACCTAATAGTTATTGGTGAGTATAGACTAATGAGTGGATAACACCTTATTCATTGCTTCACTAAGCAAGATGCAGCAAATTTGGTCTCTAAGTCCTGTGGCCTCACCTAATAGTTATTGGCATATTTTTTAGTTAATTCAAACCCATCATTCACCAGCAGGCGTAAAGCCGCCATTAAGATCCTCACCTAATAGTTATTGGGTCCAACCCCATCACTACCTCAGGGCATCAAATGCCAATGGAGTGATTATACCTTATCGATGCATCCGAACCATTGTAACCAATCGAGAATGATCAACATCAGGAAGGTACCCACATCTCTACAATGATGGAAGATCTCTAGACTTAATATTTAGTAAGAAAATTTAAATTTAGGTCTCTTCTAAATCAGTAGATCTGACATCCGATTAATCAAATTTAGGTTAGCACATCAACGTGTCTGACCAACCTAGTTGGCATGAGTGAACTCGAGTCAACAAGCAATCCTGTGCGAAACTGGATCTCCCAAAATGGTCAGATAAGTTAAGATGAGTGGGGGTCCCTTCGTTGCTTTCTTTAGATACCAATAAATTGATTAAGTCAGACAATAAAATCAATTAAATAATCACCATCTAGATACTTACCTTAGATATCAAATTGATCGATTAGAATCGATTAGATTAACCTATTGAAATGGATCCGAACCACTGAGCTAAATTTAATCTTGAGTCAATCAATTCACATCAAAATATAAATCGATACAACCAACTATAACTAAACTCGATTTTAAGTTTTTTTGACCTAATCCTAATCAACCATTGATTAGGTTCAATCAACTGCTCAAAATCGATAACAGGTTCTATCTTGATCTAATTAATTGATCCTAATTATAGTTTGATCATTAGACCTAATTTGTTCAACCCATATCCACGTACAATAACATAATTTTTAAATTTTAAAAATAATTTTTAGATTATATTTCATTGCATACATTAATGGCTTATAATCTTGAAATAATTTTAAATCTAAACCTAATGTCACATATCACATATATAAAGTTTTAGATCTAAATTACAAACATATATCATATATATATATATATATATATATATATTTTAGATCTAAAATTAAATTTATACATATCAAAATATATGCATAACAAGATCTAAAATAATGATTAAAATATTTTAAAAATATTTTTTTAAAAAATAGTTTGCATCAAACTAAGATAACTTTTTCAATATAGGGGGTAAACCCTATATCAGTCCAATATGAATATTTAATCATTCTAATTTTAGATCTAAATATGAAATAAGATATATCATATACATTATCTTTCAGATCTAAAAGATTGATTTAAATATTTTAAAAATAGTTCTCAAAATCGATCAATCTCGTGCTAGGATAATCTTTTCAATATAGGGGATAAATCCTATACCAGGATAATCTTATACCAGCATAAGATCAATTTTAAATTATTTAAACTTTTAGATCTAAGATAAAAATTAGATTATATATATCTCAAAAATCTGTGGCTCTGATACCACTATTAGAAAATCGGGTAGGAGTGCATGCATAAATTTTAAAAATCTTTTTGAAGAGCAGCAAAAATAAATCAAGTTAAACTCTTTAACCCTACATGCATTAGATCTCATCTAATCCTATCTGAGTCCCAGAATAAAGACATGCATATAATCTAAAAATTAAAATAAAGAAGAGATCAAATCTCAATACCTTTGCATGGGTTGAAATACACCCTACTGATGATCTTAGATCCGAAGGTCCTTGAGCCGCACACGTATCTGGCCTCTACAGATATCCATCAAGATCAATTTTGAATCCTTCTTCTCATGGTAGATCTTTTTTCTCTAAGTAAGATTTTAGCATCTTTGAATCTTGATCAATAGTTGATCTTAACTGCAACCTCAACCCTAGACCTGCAGCCTTTTTCTCCTCATTCTTTGCTGTAGAAGAGACACCTCTCAACTCAAGCATGTGGAATGATGGATGCCCAACACTTGGGCATGGGAAAGAAAGAAGGGAGAGAGGGTGAGGCATGAAGAAGGAGAGGAGGAGTTTTGAATTCTCAAAATTTAACAATAATCAAACCCTAGGAGACCATCTCCTTAAATAGGCCTTTCTTGATTCCAAATCATTATCCAATCAGGCTAAAAAGGTTAGATTTTATCTCATAAGGTCTCTTACTTTTTAATCTGATTTTCTTTCTTTAAAAATTAGACCTAATTGGAAAGACCCTTACTTCAAAAGTCTAGTGGATGTGGTAGGGCTTTCATGCACAAGAGAGGGGGTGTGGCCCGTCTATCTCTCTCCTGGCACAAGAGAGGTTTGACTATATGCTAGTATGGTTCTCTTAAATCCAATAGGATTTTAATAAATCCTAACCCAATTAGAACTTCACAAGTTTAATTAGTAAATTCAAGATTAAATTCTTTAATGTGTGACCCCATAGGTTTCATTCTATCTGGTAGTGAGATATATTGTAATCTCCATCACAATATCATCAAAATTTTTTTTGATGGATTGGAACAATTCTAGCACTATCTTTCAAGGATCATCGATTATCAAGATGACGTTCGATGAGTCTCACAATCCATCAGTGACACTTAGCAGTATGTAGTGGCAATCTAGTAGAATGAAAATGTGAACCCCTAAATGCAATTATTGAATGATTCAGTCTTTCTATCATGAGTCCTGACTTGATGGAGGTCATGGAGAACTCGTAAGATCTCATCGTCAGTCATATGCTAGATTAGTTCGACTCGAGTTCATTTGTGAATTTTGTGAAAATTTTTTTTTAGTATTCACACTTACTTTGGCCCAAGACTTTCTAAATTCAGCCTCACAAATTATATAAGACTTCTCCTTTTCTACTAAGGTCGATAGATTCTATCTAGGTGCATTCTACTCCTAACAGTGAACCTGAACCTACTGTAACCAACATACACAGCAAGGGTCCGAATGACTAAGGACTAACAGAACGTGCTATCAAACTCAATAGCCTTACTATGAATAGCCATTGATACTGCAAGTCAAAGGACCACTTACACCACTGTAATATCGAGTCAACTACTGATAAGTGAGTAGACATCCAAGTGATTTCTTGTGATAGTCACGCTCAGTGTAAGTTATTTTCTAACAACCACCCGCATCCTCATCCTAGTGTCCCTACACTGCAGATCCAAGACTCATTTACCCACAAAGGAGATGAACCATGCATCGATCTCGAATGGATTGATCACTATCTTCCATGATGATTCTTTGATCGGGAGTATTTAGAAACTAACCACTAATTAATGTATATCTCAAATTCTCAATATCTTGAGAATATATAAAAATCATCTTTGTTAATTTCTAGGATAAATCATGGATGAAACATGATTGAAAAAAAAATCTTTTATTAATAATAAAAATATTATAAATATAAAATTAAGTTCTGAAATTACAAAATGTATCAGCCAACAATTGGCTTCTAGGGTACATATCTAACACTCCCACCGACCTTTGGGTCGGGCAGACTCCCAGCGACCTCCATGTTGGGACTCTACCAACTATAGAGGATGAGGCCCCATGACCTGCCTTGGTGCAGATCTGATCAGGACAACACTTCAGTAGCGAGCCAATCTCAGTCCACCGACTAGTTAGACCATGTGAGCAATTAAAAAGAATCTTCCAACAAATTCTTGAAATGCGGCCACGTCATGCGTCTGACACCCGTAACTAACAACTTAATTAGTGGGTGGATGCCTTATCCTAACAACCTACAGATTCAAGCATAATAAACTTTGGCACTCTTTATATAAAGATAATAAGGAGACCCCCAAAAGGTATGCTCACTTGATGCACAAGTACACTTAGCACTATATTAGGCTATGACTCTCTCTCTTACTATGCTGAAAGCTCCGACTAACTTAAGCATCGAAGAATCCCCCATTGAAGCATCCTACTTCAGTGTGAGCTGACTTTCTTTGCAGGTCTTCCCATGACATGTTGGTGGTCGAACCGGTGCTTCCCCATCACCACATCAGCTCTCTCTGGAGCCTTGATGCAATAGTTTAGTGCTAGAGGAAGGGTACCAGCAACTTGATCAGAGAGAGAGAATGCTTCATCACAACCACCCTATTGCTTCCCACCAATAATCTACTTAGCGAAGTCAAGGTGGAGCTGCCCAGTGGTCCACCCCTCATGGGCCAACAGTGCTAAAGCAACCACCCGTAATAGCAGACCCTCAACAATTCAGTGACCTGGTCCGCTAGGTCCAAGCACTGACAAATGCTGTCAAGCACCTAGAGTAGGCCATCGAGAAATAGCAGCTACCTCACCTCGCTCCTCAGGTGGTACATAGCTGTCAGGACCAATCTTTAATCCTAGAGAAGCCTGCTCCAAAAATGTGCCAATTGACTCAAGTCGATCGGCGATCACCATCTCACTGTGGGTCTGCTCACAGTAGATGACATCGATGATCCTCTGTCCTCTCCGATGGAGACTCAATGTTGGAATATTTGCCCAACCTAAATGATCTCATCAGAAGGAGGACCTTGAGTAGAAAGTCTGCTAGATCAAGCACAGGCTAGCCAAGGTCTAGGTGGGCGATAGTGGGAATGATAAGTCCTCAGCTGTAGTTTTTGACCATCCTTCACCTACTCCATCCTTCAAGAACCGATCCTAGCTCAATTTTGCATGCCGATGATGGAGCCGTACGATGGCTCCACCTACCCACTAGATCATTTGGATGGCTACAAAGCCCTCATGATGGTCCATGATGCTTCGAATGCTGTTCTATGCCTCACCTTCCCTGCAACTCTAAAGAAGGAGACATAGATCTAGTACTCCAGGCTTCATCTAGGGCCTATTACCTCCTTTGAGCAACTTGGATGTTAGTTCGTTGCTCATTTCAAAAATAGCCGAGCCCAACTGAGGACTTCGGATAGCCTCTTCTCCCTCCACTAGGAAGAGGGAGAGTCTCTGCATGATTATGTTTAACACGGTCATATTGGGAGTGTGCAACCTAGCTAGATGAAGCCATCACTATATCAGATTTGAAGCAAGGCCTCCATGATGAGTGCCTTATTTGCTCTCTCGATAAGATGTATCTGAGAGACTACTCCGACCTTCCAACCCGAGACTGCAAGTACATGTAGGCTGAAGAGGGTCAGATCGTGCATCGACTGGAGGAAGGTTGGACCTCCAACAAGAAGGATGCATGGGAGGACATGCATCCGAGCCAAGCCAAGGTAGAATCCTCCCGATCGATGAAAGCTCTGTGCTTAAGAAGTCCACCTCAGTGCTATAACAGCTATGCCTTGTTGACTGCCTTTTGAACCTAAATTCTTATGGAGATTAAGGGTAAAGAGTACCTCTATCGATCGCAACTGATGAAGACCTCGTCAACCCAATGGAACAAGTGAAAGTATTGCCACCTCTATTGTGATCATGATCACGATACTGAGGAATGTCTCCAGCTGAAGGATGAGATTGAGAACTTCATCCATCGAGGCTACCTCGATAAATATATTTGGGACCACCATGATCGAGCACTTGATGAAATGCCTCGGCACCAGCTCGATGAAGATAATAACAACCGACCAATGGTTGGTATTGTCAACATGATCTTGGGTCTTGAAGGTGGAAGGGGGGTAGATGATCAAGTCAGAAGTCCAAAGAGGTAGAGGACTGGCGACTTGATTTGTTTTTCTAGTGAAGATATCTGAGGAGTCCAAACTCCTTATAATGATGCTGTCGTTGTATCTATGATGATGGTAAATTATAATATAAAAAGAGTCCTTATCAATAATAGAAGTTTTGCAGATATTTTGTCTTATGATGCTTTCCAATAAAGGAAGTTACACTACAAGAAATTAAAGTATTAGTGATGGACATTAGCGATGATATTTTTGCCGTCGCTAATAATAAGTATTAGCAATGATATTATCGATGGTAATTTTGCCATCTCTAATAAGGCATTTTACCAACAAACTTTGATGATAGATTTGTACGCTGATGCTAAAGTATTACCGACAATAGTGGCAATAGTAATATCATCGCTATAGTTATTAGCGACGGCTATAACGATAAAAATTTAGCCATCACTAATACTAACCCAAAAAGACCCTCGTCGGTTCCTAACCTTTTGTTTTCACTCATCCTGCCATTGCCTCCCTCTTTCTCCCACCTTCGGTCCCCCCTTTTCCCCCACCGCCAAATCTCGCTTCCTCGAAACCCCGACCACCTCCCCGAGCCCCCAATAGTCGGATCTCATTTTTCTGAGCCTCCAACCATTGGATCCCACTTCCCTAAGTCTTCGATCATGAGCCCCCTACCACCTCCCACCTCCTCGAGCCTCCAACCACCTCTTCGAGCCCCTGACCCGCCTCCCTTCGACTGCCTCCGATCCCCCTCTTTCTCTCACCATCAAATCCGGCTTCTCCGAGCCCCTGACTGCCTCCTCAAGCCTCGAGCCCCCAGCTCACCTCCCCCTGGCCGCCTTCATGAGCCCCCAGGCCTCCCCGAGCCCTCGGCTTGCCTCCCTTCAGCCACCTCCTCGAGCCCCAGGCCCACCTCCCCGAGGCACTAGCCTGCCTCCCCCTTCTTCCCCCTGCCTTCCTCTTTCATCCCCCATTTTTTCTCCTATTGCATAGTGCCGTCTCCTACCGCATAGTGCTGCCTCTATGCCGTAGCACCATTTCTATGGATTTGGTGAGCATTAGTGATGACAGCGGTGATAGCACCATAGTGGTCGTCAAATATCATTGTTTTAAATTTTTTAATATTTTTAAATTAATATTTATAAAATTTTATTCAATTAGATTTAATATTTAAATTAAATAAATAATATTTAATCAAATTTAGTTAAATTATTTTTAAAATAATAATATTTTTTAATTTAAATTAATAATATTATTAATTTTAATAATATTATTAATAAAATTATTAATTTTAATAATATTATTAATAATATCATTAAAATTAATATTATTTTCAAGTGGTGGAACCACTTTGGAAAGCTCTCTAGTGAGAGTAGTCCTACTGCCTTTGACGATAGAGGTTTGAGGCCAGTGCGCCGGTGGTGGCCCGGCTCTGGCTCGCTCATTTACTTTAATGGTGGTTGGAGCAGCATGGTGGCCTGGCTCTAGCCCACTCATTTACTCTAATGGCAGTTGGAGCAGCTCAGCGATTGGATTCTAGGCCATAGGCCCAGTCTGAAGTTAAAAAAAAAATTTAGACCAAACTCAAGGAAAGGTGTGGCCTGGCCTGACCCAATCCGTTCTAGTCCTATTTGTAATTCCGCTTGATACTTTGGAACCTCTAAGATGAAATTTACATGGATGACATACTGGTGTGCTTGTGCGGTCTAGTCATCTGGCATGCTCCAAGTCCACATGCATGGGACACGCATCCCGACCATCCCCATTTGCAAATGATGTCCTTTATTTAGAAACCTAGTATTTTAAAAATTTTAAAAATATTACATTGCATATTATGATAGTCCATCTTTTGATTAATATACATATTCTACGGTATCTGTAAATTTATATATTTTTATACAGATTGGAGAGTTATGTAGATTGATCAATTGACTGTCTAGTTTGGATAGTTTGAGAATTATAATTAATTCTATAGATAATTACAGTAATTAAACAGTATATTAAGGGTTCAAAAAAAATTTTAGATAGTATTTTTTTTTAGTTCTTCTCACACATCTTTAGCCATGAGGGGAGAACTAAGAAAAAATACTATCAAAATTTTTTTCGATTCCTATTGTGTATTGTTTGATTATTGTAATTGACATATAAAATTAATAAAATTTCTGAATGGGATAGAACCTTCTATACTTATTAGTTGATGATAGGATGCATTTATTATATAAGCTATTTTAAATGATAAAATATTTGATAAGTATTTTATTTTGTATTTGTACATGCAGAATCCTTAGATAGTATGTCATGGACTATAGTTGGATGGACCGTCGAATAGTCGATGGGATGATTTTTGTTGAATATAAGAAAGGTGTCTAATACTTCTGTGATTATGCTCTTAAGAATGCTATACTCTTAGTTCCAGGATGGGCTCATTGTCTTTGTAAGAGATGTGTCAATAGAGAAATACTTGATAGGGATACAATAATTATCCATTTATATCGAAGTAGATTTATGCCAAACTACAAGCATTGGTACCTGCATGGAGAGATGTAGGAGATAATTGTAAGGGTTAGAGGTCAACAGAAAAGAGATGCAGATAGAATGGTAGACATAGTTATAGATGCGGTTGATCCTGAATTTGACTGGGATATGAAGGACGATCCAGAAGTTAGCAGTGGTGATTTCTATCATATGTTGAAAGATGTTGGTGAACCACTGTGGTCAGGATATGAAACACACACTGTATTATTAGCTATGTTTGAGTTATTGAATTTGAAGATCGAGTTTAATATAATGATCAATTGTTATGATAGGATGGTAGTAATAATAAAGAAGATGCTACCAAAAGATGAGAAGCTTGTTGATAGCTTATATGCTTCAAAGAAAATGATGAAAGGATTAGGTATAGGATATGAGAGGATAGATGCATACCGTAATGATTATATACTTTTCTATAAGGAGGACCCACTAAAGAGCTCATGTGACGTATGCGGTGAAAGCCGATTTAAGTCAAGGCAAGAGGGTAGAAATCAAAAGAACATACCATATAAAGTTCTTTGATACCTTCCTCTCACTCCTAGGCTTCGGAAGCTCTATTTGTCCAAAAGTACAGCTAGACAGATGAGATAGCACAAAGAAAGAATTTACAAGCATACTGATATGATGAGTCATTAGTCGGATAGTAAGGTATGAAAGAAATTTGATGCTTGTCACCCTTTATTTGCTTAGGAATCAAATAATGTCCGACTGGATTTATCTACAAATAGATTTACACCGTTTAATCATGTAGCGGCCCCTTATTCATATTGGTCAGTCTTTATTACTCCATACAATCTACCACCTGAGATGTGCATGAAAGAACATAATATCTTTTTTACATTAGTCATTCCTGGATCACGACACCCTAGTAGAACTATTGATGTATATCTAAAGCCTTTTATTGATAAGCTGAAATTCTTATGGTCCGATGGCATATATAAATTTGATATATCGAAGAAGCATAATTTTATTATGAAGGCTGCATTGATGTGGACTATTAGTGATTTTCTTGCTTATGGGATGCTGTCAAGATGGAGTACTCATGGAAAGCTAGCATGTCCCTATTGCATGAAGCATACAAAAGTATTTCAACTTGAGCATGGTTGTAAGCCGTACTAATTTGATTGTTATCATCAATTTCTTTCCAAACATCATCCTTTTCGAAAGTAGCGGGATAGTTTTAGGAGGAATAAAATAGAGAAGGATATGGCACCCCTATGACTCAGTGGCATGGAAGTATTTTAGAGGATATCTTAAGTGGATGAAGTTCAATTTGGCATACTATTTGACAAGCAGAAATCTCGGAGGTTTGATAGAACTCATAACTGGATGAAGTGCAGCATCTTCTGAAAATTATTGTATCAATCCATCAATTTGATCCGTCATAACCTTGATGTCATGTATATTGAGAAGAATATCTTCAATAATATTTTCTACACTATTATAGATGTCAGGGCAAGACGAAAGACAACCCCGAGGTCTGAGCGGATATGAAGAACATATGTAAGCATCCTTTATTAGAGCTGGTTGGGATGTCTTTGGAAAAATTTCTAAAGCCAAAAGTAACTTACACTTTAATGAGAGAGCAGTTGAAGGACGTATGTGCGCTACAAGAAAAGAACATTTTTGTGATAAAATTATTTATGATGCAAATATTTTCGTCACCACTAAAAGTATTTACAACAAAAAAATTGATCACAAATAATAAAATATTTATGATGAAAATAATTTTTCATCGCATGTAGTTACCTATCAGTGATGAAAATTTTTTTTTCATCATAAATATTTGTTATTTGTGATGAATAATTTTATCATAAATAATACATCATTTATTTTAATTTTAAATTTTTAAATATTCATGATAAAAATATTTTTATCGTTAATAATTTAAGTATTTATGATAAAAAATATATTTTTATAAAAAATAATGTTATTCCCAATGTAAATTTTATCATCATTAATATTTGAAAAAAAATAAAAAATTTAAAAAATTCAAAAATTATAGATTATTTATGATAAAAATATTTCATCATAAATAATTGAGTATTTGAGATGTAAAATATTTTTATCATAAATAAGTGATTATTTATGATAAAAATATTTTCATCATAAATAGTTAAATAAATCAAAAATTTTTAAAAAAAGTAAAAATTACTTATTATTTATGATAAAAATTTTTCATCATAAATAAATATTTTTTATAATGAAAAAAAAATTTCATCATAAATATCTGATTATTTATGATAAAAATATTTTCATCGTCAATAGTTAAAAAAATAAAAAATTTTAAAAAATTAAAAATTACTCATTATTTTTGATGAAATTTTTTCATTATAAATAAATAATTTTTATGATGAAAAAAAAATATTCATCTTAAATACTTGATTATTTATGATGAAAATATTTTCATCATCAATATTTAAAAAAATCAATAATTTTAAAAAATTAAAAATTACTTATTATTTGTAATAAAAAATTTTTATCAAAAATTATCAAATATTTATGAAAAAAATTTTATTTTCATCATAAATACTTTTATTTATGATGAAAATTTTTTCATCGTCGATATATATAAAAAAAAAAAATTTAAAAAAAATCATAAAATTTAAATTTTTAATTTTGTGTAAGATAACTATATCTATTTTTTATAGTGATATCAATGAATATTTTCGATGGAGTGTTTGCCTTAAGCTACATGAAAGGAGCCTTCTTTTATATAGAAACTATATAGTTAAGCAGCGCATTCTAGCATGACTTTTATGATCTTGAAAGGTACCATACTTTTCACATCGATCGATGCCCAAATGTATCTCTGTAGGAGTTCCAATAATGAGAAGACAAACAATACGAGTACTCATCTTTCTAGCAATGCGAAGTATAAATATGAGCTTGTGCTTTATAACGCAACTTGCACTACTTGCAGGTCTACTTTGATTCTAGTTAATTGCTAGATCTTTCATGCTCATATAATTCCTCTTGAATTTTTCAAGCTCGATCCTCAGATGTATGCAATATACGAGCTTTTGGATCTCTAACTTCCTATCCCTATCCTATCCTCCAAATCTCAATCTTGATAGATTTCTCTCACGATCTCAGAATCATCACGATATTCTCATACTCTAACTTCCAAAATGAGGACTCCAAAAAGAAGACGAGCTCTTTGAAGATCGAAAATCTCAAAGCTATTGATCTCCTATAGTACCCATTCTATTACGGAAGCCGAAGAGTTATTCTTATAACAATTATTAGCGACGTAAATTAAATTTTTCATCATAATTATATTTTTTTATGTATATAATTTTTTTTAGAGAAAAAAACTTTTTGAAGAAAAAATATAAATTAACTATTTATATAATTTTTCTTGATTAATAAAAAATTAATTTTTTTGATGAAATTATTTTGATAATTTTTTTGAGACCTAAAATTTTTTAGATTAAAGAAAATTAATTTTATTTTTCATCATGAATATTTTTTTAATGTCATTTTTTTTGTTAAATTTTTTGGATGGAATATTTTCTTAGTGGAAAATTTTAAAATTATTTTTTTATGAAATTATTTTTAAAAAGATATTTAATTATTAAAGATGTAAAATAAATTTTCATCATAAATAGTCTTTAAATATTTTTATAAAATTTTTTATGAAAATATATTTATGACATAAATTTATTTTTCATCATTAATCATGTTTTAAAAATATTATTTTAATCAATTTTTGTGAACAAAAAATTTGTTAATGGAAAAAAAATTTATTAGCGATAAAAAGGTATTTTCAACAGAAAAACTATTTTAAAAATAAATTTTTTAAAATTTTTTTGAGAAAAAATTATTAGAGAAAAAAAAAAATTTTGGATGGTATTTATTAGTAATGGAAACTAGATTTCTATCACTAATAGACTTATTAATGATGAAAACTTTTTATTCCATCGCCAATAATTTATTTTTGGGCAAAATATTTTTAGAAAAAATTTTTTTAGAGAAAAAATTTTTTGATGAAAATTATTGACGATGAAAGTAAATTTTCATCGCTAATAATGTTATTAGTAATGAAAATTTTTATCGTTAATAGTTCTGTATTAATTAGACGTCAACTCGACGTCCCTTCGCGTGAAACCCTCTTTCTTCCCCCTCCTTCTCTCCTCTCCCCTCTTCGATTGGGCTCTCCCCTCTCCTCTCTCCCTCTCCCTCTACCTCTCCGAGCTCTCCCCCCTCTCTTCCCACCGACGAGTGTGTCTCCACCATCGCCACCGCCATTGCCATCAGTGCCATTATCGTGGGCTTCTCCGATACCACTGTTGCCGTCCATCGGAGGTAAGGGTTCTTTTTATCCTTTTTTTTGATTGATTGGGCCACCGAGGGGTGGAGGGGTGGGGGTGGGCAGCAAGGGGCGACATGGGGTCGGGGGTTTGGGGGGCGGAGGGGGTTGCTGGGGTGGGGGTGGGTGGCCGGGGGCGACATGGGGGTGAGGAGGGAATCGGGGGGTGGCCGGGGGTGACACAGGGGTGGGGAGGGGTCGGGGGCGGTCGGGGGCGACACGGGGGTGGGGATGGGGTCGAGGGGTAATCGAGGGCATCACAGGGGCAGGGAGGGGGCCGTGAGCGGTGGAGGGTGACACGGGGCTGAGGAGGGGGTCAACCGACGGAGGGGGTTGCAGGGGTGGGGGTGGGCGGTCGAGGGTGACACGGGGGCGGGGAGGGGGCCGTGGGTGGCCGGGGGTGACACGGGGCTGGGGAGGGGGTCGGTCAGGGAGGAAAGAAGGAAAGAAATAAAAAGTAAAAAAAAATAAATGAGAAAGGGAAGGAAGGGAAGAAATAAGGGAAAAAAATAAAAAAAATATTAGTCAAATATTTTATTATTTGATTAATAAAAATAAAATTCGGATCACAATCTGAATTGGATCGAGGTCAGAATCTGGGTCGAGATCCCAATTCGAGTTGGGATCCAGATCGGGATCTTATCAGGATTCGAGTTGGGATTCGGGTCACGTGGGGTTGGAGAGGACAGTGGCACCATGGGGGGTGGGTCACGAGGGGTGGGTGACGGCAGTGGCACTGCTAGAGCGGGGGTCGTGGGGGTTGAGTATGGGCGACGCGAGGTGGGTGGCGGCACTACGGGAGCGGGGGCTAGGGGCGATCGAGTCCGGAGCTCGTTCAGAAAAAAAATATTTATTATAAAAATATGTTTAAATAAAAAATATTTTTAAAAAAAATAAAAAATTATTTATTATTTTGAGGTAAAAAATATTTTTAAAAAAATAAAAAACCATCGGGCTCTTGAGATTGGGTTTCGTGTTATTATTTTATGTTAATATTATTTTGCATGTTCAACTATTTATGATTTATTTTATATTTATTGCATAATCTTTTTAGTATTACTGTAAAAATTTATAAATTTTTTATTATTCCATTAGCACAATGCACGTTGCTTTTGCTTATTACAATTTAATTATTTTGTGTGCTATTTTATATGCTTTTGCTTATTATATTAAATATAAATTTTTTTAAAAAAAATTCTATTGAAATTTTTAATAAAAAATTTTTAATATAGAGTTACTCTTTTTTAATAAATTAAAAATTCATCTTTGAATGTATATTTAGAGATGGTAGTTAAATTGCATTGAGCTGTAGATTCTCATTCAAAAGTCGATCTTGATCGAGATCGACTCTTGGATATTCCGTGTTCGAGCTTTTTAAAAAAATAATAATCTTATTATTATTAATAATTGATATTTTATTTTATTATATGGTACTCAACAATTATCTGTCCACTATTCTTCGAGTATATGGTGGACAGGGTGCATAGGCACCATAGTCACATCGTATATTTGGAGAACCATGAGGAGATGCTGTCAAAATTTTTATAATAATGAAATAAAATATTGACTAGTAACAATAATAAAATTATTATTTTTTTAAAAGAGATAGGACCACACCTATTAGTAATGATTTGAAATGGATAGTGTTGGGTATAAAATCCCCCCTCCAGCCAAAGTTCGTGTCAGGAGTGACCACTCAGGGATTCTACCGACGTCCGACCTTCGACGACTTCTCTCCTGCGGTCGAGTCTCCGCAGCATTCTCGAGTTCTGTTGATGGATAAACCCCCACCAGCGTCGACCAGATTCTTCACGACTGTAGGTGGACTTCGTCCGGACTCCTATGGGAGCCGGACTTCGTCCCCGACTCCGACTGCAGGAAGACTTCATCCGGACTCCTACGGGAGCTGGACTTCGTCCCCGACTCCAATTGCTGGTGGACTTCGTCCGGACTCCTACGGGAGTTGGACTTCGTCCCCGACTCCAATTGCAGGTGGACTTCGTCTGGACTCCTACGGGAGCTGGACTTCGTCCCCGACTCCAATTGCAGGTGGACTTCGTCCGGACTCCTACGGGAGCCGGACTTCGTCCCTGACTTTGATTGTAGGTAGACTTCGCCCGGACTCCTACGGGAGCCGGACTTCGTCCACGACTTCGATTGTAGGTAGACTTCATCCGGACTCCTACGGGAGCCGGACTTCGTCCTTGACTCCGACTGCAGGAAGACTTCATCCGGACTCCTACGGGAGTCGGACTTCGTCTCCGACTCCAATTGCAGGTAGACTTCGTCCGGACTCCTACAGGAGCTGGACTTCATCCCCGACTCCAATTGCAGGTGGACTTCGTCCGGACTCCTACGGGAGCTGGACTTCGTCCCCGACTCCAATTGCAGGTGGACTTCGTCCGGACTCCTACGGGAACCAGACTTCATCCCCGACTTCGATTGTAGGTAGACTTCGCCCGGACTCTTACGGAAGCCGGACTTCGTCCCCGACTTCGATTGCAGGTAGACTTTGTCCGGACTCCTACGGGAGCCGAACTTCGTCCCCGACTCCGACTGTAGGAAGACTTCGTCTGGACTCCTACGGGAGCCGGACTTCATCCCCGACTTCGATTGCAGGTAGACTTCGTCCGGACTCCTACGGGAGCCGGACTTCATCCCCGACTCCGACTGCAGGAAGACTTCGTCCGGACTCCTACGGGAGCCGGACTTCATCCCCGACTTTGATTGCAGGTAGACTTCGTCTGGACTCCTACGGGAGCTGGACTTCGTCCCCTACTCCGACTGCAGGAAGACTTCATCCGGACTCCTACGGGAGCTGGACTTCGTCTGGACTCCTACAGGAGCTGGACTTCATCCCCGACTCCAATTGCAGGTGGACTTCGTCCGGACTCCTATGGGAGCTAGACTTCATCTCCGACTCCAATTGCTGGTAGACTTCGTCCGGACTCCTACGGGAGCGGGACTTCATCCCCGACTCCAATTGCAGGTGGACTTCGTCCAGACTCCTACGGGAGCCGGACTTCGTCCCCGACTTCGATTGCAGGTAGACTTCATCCGGACTCCTACGGGAGCCGGACTTCATCCCTGACTCTAACTGCAGGAAGACTTCATCCGGACTCCTACGGGAGCTGGACTTCATCCCCGACTCCAATTGCAGGTAGACTTTGTCCGGACTCCTACGGGAGCTGGACTTCATCCTTGACTCCAATTACAGGTGGACTTCGTCCGGACTCCTACAGGAGTTGGACTTCGTCCCCGACTCCAATTGCAGGTGGACTTCGTCCGGACTCCTACGGGAGCCGAACTTCATCCCCGACTTCGATTGTAGGTAGACTTCGTCCGGACTCCTACGGGAGCCGGACTTCGTCCCCGACTCTGACTGCAGGAAGACTTCGTCCAGACTCCTATGGGAGCCGGACTTCATCCCTGACTCCAATTGCAGGTAGACTTCGTCCGGACTCCTACGGGAGCCGGACTTCATCCCCGACTTCGATTACAGGTAGACTTCGTCCGGACTCCTATGGGAGCCGGACTTTCTCTCCAACTCCGACTGCAGGAAGACTTCGTTTGGACTCCTACGGGAGCTGAACTTCATCTACAGAAAGCCTCTGACTGGGCTCCTACAGCAAATGGCCCTTGCTTATAGTACTGATGCTCAAGGCACCCGACGGTAGATAGCCCGCCAACAGCATCCGAGCTTCTTTCAGATGGATAGCCACCTCTCTTCGCCAGGTGCTTCAACCGAACTTCGATCGACAGGCCTGGACTCCCTGACAGGCCACAGTAACGGCCACGACTCTGCTCCACCTTCTGCGATGGATTCTGCGTAGCTCCATCACTCTCCGTAACAGGCTCCATGCGGCAGGCCGCAATAATGGCCACAATTCTGCTCCACTTCCTGTGATGGATACTGCACGGCTCCACCACTCCTGGCGAGTCGCGACAACGGATGCCGCTCCACTCTCCGCAACAGACTCCACATGGCGAGCCATGGTGACAGCCACGACTCCACCCCATTACTCTTCATAATAAATTTCTCCTGACCCCGAGCGGCCCACTACTAGGCGGTTACAAATGTCGCTATCAATCCATTGCTCCCTCTGCCTATAAAAAGAGGGGGCCCCAGATACGTTACTCTCTAAGCTCTAATTTTAATCCCAAAAACTCTGCTAAAATTTTTGTTCGAGCACTCTATTCTTGTTGAGGCAGAGAACTGACTTGAGCATTGGAGGGTCTTGCCGGAGCAACCCCCACTCCGGTTTAGACTTCTTTTGCAGGTCCCGACGGTGACCACGACTCTCTCGACTCCAGCTTCTCCGATGCAGGCGGATTTTTGCACCAACCGATAGGATCATACATTTTTGCTTCATTACATTGGTGAAAGGAGATTTTCTATATTACTTTTAGTCTGTGTTCTTTAATGTGTGCTGTTTTGTATAAAATGATCCATGTCTGGATCCGGATCGAGATTTGATTCAAAATTTAGATCGAAATCTGATTCGGATAAATACTACAGAAAATTTTTTTATTTATAATGATTTTCGTATTTGTTGTTAGATGGATATCAACAAAAGTTGGATAAATACTAGAGATATTTTTTGCCTGAATATCGAAAAGATATTCGAGATTTTATTGAGTTTGCACAGCATAAGATTGACAGTGCTAGTTGGATAAAGTGTCCATGCAAGATATGAGTCAATATGGTATGTTGTCACATAACACTTGTTGAGAAGCATTTGCTACGTTATGGTATGGATAAGAAGTATAATTGCTGGATATGGCATAAGGAGGGTGATCCGAATGAAGTAGTGCACGGCGATGATGATATTAAAAATGATAGTGATACTGCTGAACCTGTCAAATATGATGGTATAGGAGAACTATTGGATGATTTACATCAGGGTATTTGTTCAAATGTATGCATGAGTACTATTGCATATGAAGGCAATTCTGATCATGAACACAATATTCGGCTTAAGATAGAAGAAACTTTTGAATAGTTTGCAAAGCTTGTAAGGGATACACGAGAGTCACTTTATCTAAATTATGCAAAGTTTTTCAAATTAGAGTTTTTGATAAAATTGCTTCATATTAAAATCATGAATCGATAGAGTCAGAAGTCATTTGATCAAAATTTGATATTGATTAAAGTAGCTCTTCTCGATGGAGAGAGATTTTCAAAATCATATTCTGAAGCCAAAATATACATGCGAAAATTGAGACTTAGCTATATTCCTATACATGCCTGTAAAAATGACTATATATTATTTTATAAGGATAACGAACAGGCAACTGAATGTCCAAAATACAGTGAGCTTGGGTACAAAATCGATAATAGGAAAGGAAAGAAGATACCTCAAAAGATTTTAAGGTATTTTCCATTGATTCTAAGACTTCAAAGGTTATATATGTTCATAAAGACAGCTGAAGAAATAAGATGGCATCATGAGCAGTGGGTTCTGGAAGAGAATATACTTAGCCATCCGATCGATTCTGTAGTGTGAAAAAATTTCGATGCAAAGCATCCACACTTTGCGAGTGACCCGCACAATATCCGACTTAGTCTAGCGGCAGGTGGATTTAATCATTTTAGTTATTTGAGTACTTCTTACAGCATGTGGCCTGTAATGCTACTTGTATATAATGTGTCATCTTGGAAGTGCATAAAAGAACCATTTATTTTTATATCACTATTGATTTTGGGTCCGAAAGCATCAAGTAATGAAATTAATGTATATCTACGATCATTAATTGATGATCTGAAGGAGCTATGGGAAAATAGAGTATAGATATATGATTCTGTGAGTCAAAAAAAATTTAAGTTGCATGCTTCAATTTTACAGACCATAAATATTTTTTTTGTATATAGAAACTTATCTGAGTGGAGCACCAAAGGATATCTGGCATGTCCAATATGCAACAAGGATGCATCCTCCTTACATTTAAAGTATGGATGGAAAATATGCTTCATGGGTCAGCGATGATTTCTATTTGGTAATCATTCTTGGAGGACCCATTACAACTAATACTTTGATGGTAAGTCCGACTAGCATCCGCCACCTAAGGAGTTAAGTAGAATAGAAGTTTTAGAACAACTTGAAGTCATTGAAAACATTCAATTTGAGAAAACATCGGATACTCGCAAGCGAAAGTGTACTGAAGCTGAGTTGAAGTGGATGAAGCGAAGTATTTTTTTCGAACTACCGTATTGAAAGTAGCTACTACTTATCATAATCTGGATGTAATGCACATTGAGAAGAATATTTGTGATAATAGCATTGGTATAGTATTGAACATCTCAAGAAAAATAAAAGATAGTATAAAAACTCATCTTGATTTGCAAGATATGGAAATCTGATCGAAGTTGCATTTAGTTCATCGAGGTGATAGATTTTTTATGCCACCTGTATGTTATTCGTTGTTTGATGAGAAAAGAATAGTTTCTATGGATGGTTTAAAATCGTAAAGTTTTCTGATGCATACACTTCAAACGTATTGCGGTGTGTTGGCAACAATGATGGTAATATCTCTAGTATGAAAAATCATGACTCCCATGTGATGATGCAACATTTGCTTCTTATGATCATGCATGGCTATTTAGGTGGTGATATTCAAACTGCATTGATTGAGTTGGGAGTGTTCTTTCAAGAACTATGTTGTCAAAAATTGAAGATTAACTTACTTGAGAAGTTTGAGAAGGATATCATGCTCATTCTTTATAAGTTAAAAAAAAAAATTTACCATCATTTTTTGATGTTATGGTGCACCTCGCTATTCATCTTCCAAAGGATGTTCTTTTGGTCAGACCGGTATATTATCGGTGGATGTATCCTATTGAAAGATAAAAAAATTATACCCACTTTATCATATCAATTATAAGATATAAATATATTTTTAAAATTTAAATTTATTTTTATTTACAGATTATTATGTACCTTAAAAAATATGTGCGTAATAAAGCACGGCCTGAAGGGTCTATAGCGAAAGCATACGTAGCTACGGAGTGTGTTACGTTCTGCTTGATGTATCTTGACGATATCAAAATAAGATTCAATCGTACAGATAATAATGCAGACCATGAATGGAGTGACAATGAACTGACACTGTCTATATTTAAACAAACAGTTTGACCCATTAGTGGAAGGAGATATGAATTTATGAACGTGAATGAGCTATCCAAGATACACTTCTATATTTTAAATAATTGTGAAGAAATTGAAGATTTCATTGAGTAAGTATCATCTTAGCATACTGTTTAATGTTCTAAGTAATTTTTTCATATCGATGTAAAATTAAAAATCATGACTTGTTGCAATGAGCACAAGCGTATACTATGCAGAGAGAATAATACAGATGCTGATGATCGACATAAGAGAGAATTTACAAAATAGTTTAGTGACCTTGTAAGTTGCACTAGTAATATATTATTTTTAATAATTATAAAAATAATTATTTAAACTAATATAATTTTTTATGTTATGATGTAGATGAAATATAAGTATTTCAATAAAGAACAGGATGCGACCGATGAGTTGTATAATTTAGCATGTGACTTTGATCGAAGGGTTAACCACTATGCATCCTGTATCATTGGAGAAATAAGATTTCACACAAGGGAGCTTGAGATGCAACGATAGACCCAAAATAGTAGGATTTCTATGATAGGATATGAAGGAGAAGAAGAGATTGAATATTATGGTGTACTGATAGATATCATAGAACTGAAGTATGGATCCAGTAATTCTGTATTCTTATTTCAGTGTAAATGGTAGGATATTAGTAATAAAAAGATCGATATTCATATCGACCCACACTTTATCAGTGTAAACTTTGCACGAATATAATATCAGAATGAGCCATATATATTAGTAACTCAAGTGAAATAAGTAATATATTTGGAAGATTTAAAGTATCAAGGTAATTGGCATGTCGTACAAAAAATAATACCTAGAGGCGTATATGATATACCAATCTGACTAGAGATAAATAAAAATTTGAATTTACATGAAGAGAAAGTTTTTTAAGAGGAAGAACAAATATTAGCCGAGCTTCTTATTGATGAAGAATTTGTAATAGATCCTTTGAATAGGATTGATCTGCCACCCAATAAAGTTGAAGCTGATTTTGTATTTAATCTTGATGAGTCAGAGGATGACAATCAGTTTATACATAGCGATAAGATAGAAGATGATACATTAATTGATTATTGTAATTCGGAGGAGGACCTACACATTGAGGAAGATATGAATATTGATGAGTAGATCTATATTCTTTGTTCAATCTTCTCTTGTAATAATGGTATGCGATATAATTTTATTCATTAAAATCTAATTTATTTTCTGCTATTATTGTTCAATATTATATTCATTTATATATCAAGAATTACAGATATGGCACTAGAAGACAGACGATGACATTCGCATTTGCAGTCTATCCCTGAGGCTGAGGCACCTTCATCCATTTCTACTGCCGCACTAGCTCCATCATCAAAGGGTCCCGCACTGGTAGGTCCTAGTGAGGTAGGCCAAGTGAGATAGTTTCAAGTGGTATTATTATACTTTTTATATAATAAAATTTAATTTTTTTATTTGGATAGCTATGATACTAATGATTTATTTATTATTGTTTCAAGCTAATCTCCATCGGTGGTGAGGCGAGGGTGAGGTCCATCGAAGAACCTCACTCTAGAGTATTGGAGATCCGAGCATCTAGGACAGTATCTCTGTATTGAGATACCACCTGGCTACACCAGGCCCATTAGGAGATCGTGCGAGCCATAACAGATCGAGCTGGGCATCATATGCTGTAGTTATATCCTCATGATGCTTTGTAATTGACATCACGTTGTACGGGTTCAGAGAGAGATTTTTTATATCCAGTTATAAGTAAAATAAATTATACTGTGAATATTTAATTAACATGATATTCTTCTAATATTTGTTATTGACAGGCTGTATTTGATATTATTAATTTTGAAGATCACATACGACGAGCTGTGGATGCTCATTTATGTTTGCATCTTAAGGAGTATCACCACCACATTCATCAGCATTGGTACCATGTGATGCAGGATCATGGGGTAGAGGCAGTGCGACAGTGGCTCTATGACAGCATCACTTTGGATGATTGGGCTCTCATATGCTGGCATTATGAGGATCCGGTATATCAGGTTACACATTCAAACTTTTTTTTTAGAGTTTAATGATTGAATCATTTATTCTTAAATTCAGTTTGTTACCTACTAATTTGACTGCTAACTGTACAGAGACGATGTGCCCAGAATGTCGCGAATCGGACGAGACAGACCGTATTGCATTGTGGGGGTTCGAGATCGTTCGCTCGTCATATAGAGCAAATGGTAAGTAATTTTTAATTAGATATCTTAACTCTCTAACTATTTAAAAATTTTTTAATTAATTATTCTCAAATTACAGAGAGATGCAGAGAGTGAAGAGCTCCTAGTAGGATTGATATCTACCAGCGGATCCACCAGCGACGGTCAAGGGAGTGGATAATGGGGAGCCAAGAGCTTTTTATAAATTTTTTAAATTATTTTTTTATTCATAGTTTAATTTTTAGTACTTAATTAAAATAGCTTTAACTTTAATTTTTAAGACCGTATGATAGGCATCAGATCCTAGCCTATCTCTGAGGGCTTGATCGCATCCACAGATGATGAGATCTGTGATCAGGTGTTTGGTATGAGACCTTGTTATGTTAGGGGTCTAAGGCATAGGATTAGTGCTCTCTCATCCTCACACTCATTCAGGGCTAACATCCATGCTGCCTGCGATACTCGACTAGCAGAGGTGTAGAGGAAGACTGAGCAGCGAGCTGATAAGTTGGCTACATACGTCGATGAGTACCAGCAGCTCTAGATCCAGATGATGGAGTGGATAGTGCAGATAGAGTAGATGATGTAGCTGATAAGGTAGGAGCAAGCTAGTCTGAGCTCTTCCGAGCACTCCTCTTTCCCAGTCCGTTCTCCTTCTGTAAATGCCGACACTTGACGATCTCTTTATGTAATTTTTTATTTTTATTTTATACCTCTTATAATTTTAATTTAATATAATAAAATGATAAAATTTATTTATAGATTTATTATGTGAATTTTTTATTTTTAATTTATAAAAATATTATAAATATAGATTAAATATATATATATATTTATAAATTATTTTTAAAATAATATGTATAAATTTTTAGTGATGGAATTATTTTTGATAAAAAATTGATCATAAATAATTTTTTTAATAAATTTAAAAATATTAAAATTTTATATTAAATTAATAGTGATGAAAATATTTTCATCATAAATAATTGATAATTTATTATTGATAAAAATTTATGTCAAAAATTATCATGTTTGTAATAAAAAATTTATGTCGCTAATATTTTTTTAAAATTTAATTTTTATAAAAATTTTTAATTAAATTAATAGCGACAAATGTGATTCATCATAAATAATTATTTTTTATTAGTGACTTAATATTTCATCATAAATTATATTTTTTTACTACTAAAATTTTTCATCTTAAATAGTTTTTAAAAAAAAAATTTAACGATAAAAATTTTTTATCGGTAATATCGATCATTGATGATGAAAATTTTTTTCATCATAAAAAATTATCAACAATGTCATTATTTGTGACTAAATATTAGCGATGATAATTTTATCATTAATAACTATTATCAATGAAAATCTATTATTAGCAATAAATTTTTTGCATTGCTAATATCCTGTTCTATTGTAGTGGTGAATGGTGCAAAAATCTTAAATTTCTAGATGGTTATGCAAGTAATCTAGCTTGATGTGTCAATATCAAAGATTGTAGGTTGTATGGGCTAAAGAGGCATGACTGCCATGATAATGTAATGATTACTCCCATTGGCTTGGTGTGATTTACTTCTCAATCTGATATGGAGTTCTTTGACCGAGCTTAATTTTTTCTTCAGAGATATTTATGCTATCAAACTATCTGTCGACCACATCTCTAGTTTTGAGACTAGCATTATAGAGACTATATGCAAGTTGGAAAAGAAATCCCCTCCTAGTTTCTTCGACTCCATGGAGAATCTCGTGATTCATCTGGCATATGAAGCTAGAGTCAGGGGGATCAGTACAGAACAGGTTGATATATCTATTTGAAAGATACATGCACAGTCTGAAGAAAAAAGTGAAAAACAAGGTCAGAGTTAAAAGTTCTATTATGGAGACTTACATAATTACAGAAATTTCTAATTTCAACTGATACTAATTTAACCCCACTGTGCAGACAAAGCTAACTTAAGTGGGTTGAAATGATGATGGTGGTGAGGGATCAGAGGTGGAGATCTCAATATTTGCCTATCCTACTTGTGAATTTGGGCATGAAGCTCGTCGGGTATTGACTGATATTGAAATTTGATAGGTAGAGATATATGTTTTGCTAAACTACATAAATATCGACCCATATGTTGAGTAAGTATCTATCACAATCTCAACTCTTTAATCACTTATCATCCTGTACTTATCTTATGCATGTATAAGTAATATGATGAGATGCTGAGATAGGACAACCTGATGATAAGCGAGGAAGAAATTTCTCCTTAGTGCTCATAAAACTTTACAAATTGGTTCCATCAATTGACAAGCAATCATTATCATTTTATTTATTTTAATTTTTTTTAATTTATTCCTTCTATAATATGCAGGTCATACAAGAGGACGAATGCATACCTAAGAAGCTAAGACCATTAGGTTACAGTGCAACAAAATATGTGACATGTTACAATGGATATAACATAAATGGTTTCAAATTTCACATGCAGCAATATGGATATCATAAAAGTATAATGAACAGTGGTATGTGTATAAAGGGCAGCTGATAGGCAGAGGCGGAGAGTGACTACTATGGAAGCCTGAAAAAAGTGACCAAGTTGACCTACCTTAGAGGTAATAGTGTCATTCTGTTTAAGTATCGATGGTTTGATACTAACAATTGTATGAAGATTGATCCATGGCATGAGCTTATTAAAATCAAACATGGATCAAAAGCATATGTCAATGATCCTTTTGTGCTAGCCTAACAAGCTATTCAAGTGTATTATCCTTTTTTCCCATCAAGGGAGAGAGGAAGGAAAGAATTGTGGGCTGTATACAAAATTAAGTCTCAAACCGTTCATTACACACTCGAAAAAGAAGAAGAGTCCCATTTACCAGAATATTTTCAGGTGGATGAAACATTTGGAGTTCATCAGTCTTTCATATATGCAGATTTGGATGCTCCAGGTTCTCTTCTACATGATGGTCAACATAAGAAGGTAGATCATTCTGAGTTTATTTTAAAGAACAATCCTATCTAAGAGGGGGAAGAAGAGGAAGAAGATGAAGAAGTGAAAGAAAAGGAAGAATCAGATGAAGAATCTGAAGGATATCAAATATCTGAAGAGACCGATAGGTAGTGCTCGTCGCTTGCGATGAACTTCTGGACCTCTGACTCATTTTAAATACTTATCTTATATTGCCATCCATTTGAAGGATACTAAACATCCGAAGGGTACCAAACATCTAAATATTTATTTTGCATCATTTTAAATCTTACATTACCATCCATAATTGTATAATTAATCTGTGAATCTATTTATTTTTATTTTCAGAGATTATAGATCATGTCTTCTAGAGGCTGAAGCCGTCACAGTCGAGGAGAGAACTCTCGAGGAGAGAGCTCGCATGGTTCTGTGGCACACATACCATGTGATAAACTCTAATGCTTTAGATAGTCTCTTTTATATTATTTTATCCTTTATTATCAAATATAATATTTTTTATGATATTTTGATACTCTTAGGTTCGGATGCTGTAGGGTCACTAGTGACCCCACAGTCACACAGAGCAGTGTCCGGCTCTCAGAGTCAGCAGTGTGGTAGAGGATCTATCCGGCTCGTGCTACCACCAACTCGACTGGAGGATAGAGAGCTCACCTACATTCAGAGTTACTCGTGAGTAGTATATCTTCACTGAATATGTTTAAAATTTAGTCATTTTAGAGATTAACATTTATTATTCAAAATAAATTTTACAGCATATTTACAGAGCTTAGAGTACTTCATGTGGTTATCCAGATCATCCGATGATTGATGCTGGGGCTGGTAAACGAGTTCTCCAGTTGGCCATTAGCGGCTCATGATACAGCTTAGGAGATGTTCCTGATAAGTCAAAGATGTTTAATTTTTAAATTCATAATAGGTTTGTATTCTATTTATTAATACATGGTTGCTTCTACTTGTAGGAATATTATTGATTCGAGACTTTCTCAGGATGAGGAGGTTGGCCGTCAGACCTTCGAGGAGGTGACCACGTGGAGGTTTCGAGATGGACTGTATAGCCTTTGGCAGTCTGACATAGAGCACTCCAGTTTTAAGTTACTATCAAATTGAAAGTCTTATATAGATCACTAGATGTGGGTGGACATATGGGAGGCCCTTTGCAACCAGTGGGGTACTAAGGAGACTCTGGTAGGCAGTAGAGGGTACGACAGAATCGGTCCACCCAGTAGCATCCGATCAAGCACATTGGCTGCTCTATTGGCACATATGTTATGATCGATAGATCGATGAAAATTCTATATTTAAATTAATTTCATATTAAATTGATCATATATATATTTTAATTAATTTAATTTAATTATTTATTTATTGTAGATACGGTAGCTGGATCGTGCACCAGGACAGCTGCAGATATGAGAGGCCACACACCAATCTAGGAGGACTGGTGATTACTTAGATCTTAGATCTCAATAGATCACAGTAACAAACTTAAAATATTATTTATTAGTTTTTATATATGCTGATATGTATGCACTAATAAATTTTTTAACTATATAGGCAGATTATGCAGAGTATCTCGTATGGCGGCATGGTGAAGATCAATCCTCTCAGCTCCTCCTTGATCTTGAGGGATGGCTCAGGGCCATCGGAGGGATGAGTAAGAGCCAGATCATAGGATTCGGCCATAGCTTCGATCTACCAATAGCTCGATACTCTTCGACATCCTCCTCTCAGGCTTCGACGATCCAGACGTGGGATGATGCACATATGGAGGAGGTTGTGTGGAGGCTTTCTAGCCAGCGACTTCAGAGCTTCAAAGATGCTATCCGCGATATAGTCATTGAGATTCTTTAGGATCCACATCTGTACGATCAGCTAGGCTTATTGTCACAGCCATCATAGTAGATGAGTCTAGCTATAATTTTCTTTACTTATTTTAAATTTTATATTTAGAAGCTTTACATATTTAGACTTGAGTTTAAGAAGGAGACTTAGGAGATAAAAATTCAATCTAACCATCTAATTGATGGATCAGGGGTGTCTATAGCTCTGTATCATCGAATGAAATGTATAGAAATAATTTGTTCAAAAATCAGAATAGTATATCAAAATATACATCTCCATATCGATATATATGCTTTCATATCAAAACTTATTAATAATATTTTATTTTTTTTATTACAAGATACTGAGACATTTGGCTCTCATCCACCAGCTACTAAAGAGGACATACAGGAGTAGGAAGAGAATAAATATGTATATAATTTTGATATTTATAAAGTAGTATAAATTTATAAAATTATATAATTTATATTTTTAATCTAATATAATTAATTTTATTTTATGATTATTGTAAGTAATTATTATTTTATTTATTTTTAAAAAATATTATTATTTATTATTATGATTAAAATAGGTTTTAAAATATTTAATTAAAAACTTTTATAAAAAATAAAAAACTATTAGCGACGGTATTAGTTTTTTAAAATTTTTAGTATAAAAAATAAAGAAACTATTAGCGACGGTGTTAACGATGATATTGCCATCACTAATAGTTTTAAAATTTTAATTAATAAAAAATTTTAAATTATTAGTAATGGCTTTTGTTGTTGCTAATACCGTCGCTAATTATGCTTATTAGTGATGAGGTATTTGCCGTTGCTAATATGGTAATTAGCGATGATATTTTTTTTGACAAAATTTTAGTGATGGAAGTCTGTCGCTAATAGTTTTAGCGATGGCAACTCTACTATTAGCCATCACTAATAATCTATTTTCTTATAGTATAATTACCAACTAATCATCTATAGCGAATGAATACTCCTTTAGCCAGATTTTTAGTAGACTCCAAAGTGGTGGAAGGAGAGATCACCTTACTAGTGATTGTTAGAACGAAACCATGGTAGTGGATCGAGCAGCTAACTTTCCTCATCATCCATGTTCCTTCATCTTACAATGTAATTCTAGGATGACCCAAACTCAATGCATTCTGAGCAAACATCTCCATGTACCACCTGATGGTCAAATTTTTGATTCGATATGGGGTTGGCGAAATTCAAGGAGACCAAATGCTTGCTTGGCAATGCTTCCTCATCACAATCAAAGGCAAGAAATCGGTGGAGGCCCTATTGTTAGAAGACCATAGAGAGAAAGCAAAAGGATCCCAAGGAGAACCAGTCGAGGAGCTCATCATGATCCCTTTCAGAGATGATCTGACCAGAACGATTCGGATCAGTTTGCAGTTGACGACCGACAATAGAGATCGATTGATGACCTTCCTTCAAGCCAACAAGCACATCTTCGCTTGGTCGATATTAGACATGCCAAGTATCCCTTCTAACATCATTATTTATAGATTGAATGTAAGTTCAGATCACTGACCAGTGCGATAAAAGAAAAGAAGCTTCATCCTAGAGCGACATTGGGACACTGATGAAGAGGTCGATGAGCTGTTGATGGTGGGATTCATCAAAAAAGCAAAGTATCCAAAATGGATCTCCAATATCATTATGGTCAAGAAAGTCAATGGCAAGTGGAGCATCTACATCGATTATACCGATCTCAATAAGACTTGCCCAAAAGATAGCCTTCCACTTTCAAGAATCAACCAACTTGTCGATGCCATCTCAAGACATCAACTCTTAAACTTCAAAGATGCCTTCTCAAGATACAATTAGATTCAGATGACACCCAAAGATGAAGAGAAGACCACATTCATAACCAATAAAGGTCTGTATTGTTATAAAATGATGACCTTCGGTTTAAAAAATGGAGGTGTGACTTATCAATACCTTGTCAATAAAGCATTCAAGCACCAGAAAGGCGACAACATAGAAGTTTCTATTGACGACATGCTCATCAAGAGCATGGAAGCTGATTAGCACATCGTCGATCTTAAGGAGGTTTTCAGCAAACTACGATAATTTCAAATGAAGTTGAACCCAAACAAGTATGTTTTTGGGGTCACATTAAAGAAATTTCTTGGCTTCCTAGTGACCCAATGAGGGATATGAAGGAAACTATAGGCAATTTTATGCATATATTTCAAAAATTTTTTAAAATAAATTTATAGTGAAAAGCTGCTAGATTAATCATATTAATCAAACATGCATATGATCTAATCATTAAATCAATCTATTCTAGGATCTATGACATGACATATGGTATACATAAAATCTAAAAATAAAATCTACATGCATGGATGTAAGCAATAGATCAAATGTATATATATCTGAGTTCAGAACTCGATACCTAAGCATAGGTCAGTGATTGCCACTACTAAAAGATGTGGTAAAGAGGTCCTTACTGGTCACTCATAGCCGCATAGGATGTCCGGCCTCTATGGAAGTCCACTCGAAGCTCCGATCTGATCGGCCTCCTTGGGAGTACTAGCTCGTGTGAAGACCATCTTGCTGACTAATCTAGATCCTTCTTTCAGATCCCTTGAACCATTTCAGAGGTTGAAAAAGGATACTAATGGAGGAATAAAAAGATGTGGAAGAAGAAGAACACAAGAAATCTTTTTTTTTTCTCTCTTCCCTAAACCCTAGGAAGAAAACCTAGGAACCCACACCCTAAGAGAGGAGACCTAATTTCTCATGCCAATAACCCAAGGAGGCATCCCCTAATTTTTTTTGATCTCATCAGAAAATTAGGCACCCCATAACCACCCTTTAAATAAGTGAGTTGGTTAGGATTTGAAGAGTCCAACAAGTATTGGACTCTTGCTTGAATTGCCGCCCATCTTTAGACCGCACACACTTCTTCAGGTGTCACCCCCTACTTTATTACACACCCCAACAAAATTGTTTCGCACAGTAAATCAGATCCTCATCTAATTTCCTATGGT
Organism: Elaeis guineensis; assembly: GCF_000442705.2. Taxonomy (NCBI): domain Eukaryota; kingdom Viridiplantae; phylum Streptophyta; class Magnoliopsida; order Arecales; family Arecaceae; genus Elaeis; species Elaeis guineensis. The sequence goes on along the minus strand of NC_025993.2, from coordinate 28,643,066 downwards.
GAAATCCTTCTTTTTGTCACACAAAAGAAAGGTGTTTTAATAGGTGGCAGCATGGAAGTTAGGATGAGATGAAACCTTCCAAGATAAGGATCATTCCTTATCAAATTCAAATCAAATTTGAATTCAGATAATATTCCATCTTTAGGACGTTAAAAGGAAGGGGCGCTTCTGCTTTTGGCATGAGATGTCTCATGCACAAAATAAAAATGTGGGAAGAAGTAGTTAGGCATGGAGAGTTTTAGGTGCAAGGAAGAAATAGAGTCCCAGTCAACTGGGTCTCTTAATTGTTTCCAATTTTGGTCCAAAATCAAATCAAATATGGTTAGATCTAAATAGATAGATGAAATCCAATCCATCGACCCAATTTTGAACTGAGTTGAACCAATCCTCTTGTGTAGCCGGCTCAATGTTGATTGAGTTGACCTAGTTTCAGAATAAAAATTTTTACATAATATTTATTATAAATTATTTATAAAATAAAAAAGTTAAAATTATTTTAAGTCTAAACCTAAATCTATGTTGATGCTGAAACTTAATTAAAAATTAAGTATAGAATCAATTAGATCTAGAATTATGATTTAAGATCTAATGACATGAATAAAATATGAGGATATGGGTTAGCTCAAATCAGATCCTCTTAATTAGATTAGACCTAAGGTTAGAATCAAAAAGTTAATGGACTATGTAAAAAAATTGATTAAATCTAACCAAATATTGAATGAGATTAAATTAGGATTTCTCTAGAACCAATATAATAGTTGTAGATGGTCAAGTTCATGTCTTTGATTAGACCAAATGGATCTTGATTGTGGCTCAATGATTGAATCTGAATTATTAGGCTGGTCACATCGAAACTAATTAACTAATTGGTGTCTAAGATAAGTTTGGCATTTCGATCGATGATTTTTAATTGAGAGCAGCTTATCTAGCCATTTTGATAGTGTCTAAGCTAAGCTTAATTGAGAGCGGCTTGATTAATTTGATGGATTATATCTTGATTAGACCGCTAAGTGAATCAAGTTGATCCATACCATTAAGGTTGATCAGTGTAACTGATCTAGGTGCTAGTTCGACCAGCATGACTTTAATCCAATTCAATGACTTGGTGAAGTTAGTTGGAGGATTATAGTTTTTTGGTTGATCTTTTTTTATTTTTAATTTATAAATTAAATTTTTTAAATTATTAGGTCCCTAAAATAAGCTGATTATGGTGATAACTAGATCATAGCCTCCCATTAAGGTGAAGGATCTATTATTTTTGATTGATATTGTAGGCACCATCCGTCTGATGTTCTCTCTAAATGATGGAATTATCATTTATCATATGATGACTATTGTACTATCTGATAAATAGTTGAGTTGATCGAGCCATCCTTGAGCCTAATCATTAATTAGTTAGAATTACTGAGTAGGTTCATGTTAATGATTTGATCTAACTGAAACTTTCAATGGAGGTCCATCGCTTACTAAAATAAAATTTAAGGTTAAATTAATTACTAAAAATTATTTAAAAAAATAATTGATTGAGAATCTACCCATAGGTGCATATGGGTGGATCGAGCCATTCTCGGGCCTGTATGCAGTCTATATGGATTCTAGTATCCGTTAAGAAATTAAAGTAATTCTTCGGATTGGAGATAGAGGCTATCAATTTGACTAAAATAGTGGAAGAACCTTTAGACTAAAGTCTAAGTCTTTAAGCTTAATCAATTCATAAATATAAAGATCTTGTATTTTTATTTCAGTTATAGATAGATGTCTGTTGTTTCGTTCACTGTTTGACAGTGACTAACTTATAGGACCCAACTTCGATAGTTAGTATCGAAAGTTGTAATAGTTTTAGAGCACGAATAGATTCTAAATATAATTATGGATCCAGCACATAAAATTTTCACATCCAACACATATGATGCGATCAAATGTACTTATCAAAAATGGCAAATGATTGTATCACCATGTGGTATTTTTGAGAGTAGCAAAGAACATAAATTTAATTATAAATTCGATAACACTCAGTGGGAGAAAATCTTTCAAATGTTGAAGGAGTTCTTTCGTACCTCTAAAGATGTGTCTTCAGTAAGGTAACAATCTTTTAAAAAAAAAAGAAGATGCAAAAGAGTCGTACTAGGGCTGAGAAGCCCGAACTGATAAAAGAGTCTAAGGTTAACCTAGTTTGGTAGAATCTCTTGATCCAAACAGGCTAAGAAAGAGAAATTAGTAAAGAATTGTTGGCAAGATACTTATATGATAATATCTTGTGATTTCTCTATCTGTGACCCTACTACCTAGATATTGGATATCGAAAGTCCATGTAAATTATTACAACAACTTCAGGTTAGTAGAAAAAATGAAAACAGTAAGAGCTTTCTGAATGTTGGAGGTAGAAGTCATGTTTCAATTTTGGTTTTAAGAATTGTCGAGTTTATTTTCAATTCTAACAATGTCGTTCTAGTGATTGTCACTATTATCTAATGATTTTTGTGATATCATTATGAATGATGTCAAAATTATAGCAGACAACTAAGAAATGACATTTACATAGCCTGTTAGTGTAGTATACATATTAATCAAACATCCTAAAATAGATTATGTCACAAATGCCTACCTTTGACAATTTAGGCTTGGTCATATAAATAATAATAAGATCAATAGAAGATAATTCTCGAAGTCAATGATTATGAATCATTGTCAACCTGTCAATCCTATCTCCTCAGTAAGATGACCAAGTCACTTTTTGCTGGAAAAGGTGAACAAGCCAATGATATTCTGAGTTTGATGCATGTTGATGTATTAGATCTACGAACATGTTTACCATAAATTTAGATTATTTGAAATGTTCAAACAATTCCTTAAGAAGGAAGAGAAATGAACTGAGGAGAGCATTGAAACTCTTCGATCAGACCAAAGAGATGAATGTTTTTTCAAAGAGTTTTTGATATATCTAAAAGAGAATAGGATTATCTCTTATTGGAATCAACTTTGTTAGATATAGTTCGATCCATGATGGGGTTTACAAGTTTGTTAGTCTCTTTTTAGGGTTATGCTCTTAAGACTACTTGTCATGTTCTCAATTGGATTTCGAATTAATCAGTTGCAAAGACTCCATATGAGATATGGATTAGGCATAAATCGATACTTTCTTACCTTAGGATTTGGGAATGTTTGTTTTATGTCAAGTATTTGCTGATCAATTAGCTTGGATCCTAGTTTTATATGTATTATATTATAAGATAACCCCAAAGAATCTAGGGGATATAACTTCTATCTTACTAAAGAACAAGAGTTGTTCGATATTTTTTTTAGAAAAGGAGTACCTTAGTGAAGGAACTGATGCCTTTAATGTGAAACTTATGAAGTTCGATAGGTAGAAGAACTGATACAATCTAGTGAACCCATAGAATCAGATTTGATTAGATCAAACCTAAAATTCATTGTAGAAGCACCATTAAGGAGATTCGGTAGAGTACCATGTCCATCGGATAGATACTTCGATTTTTAGTTTCGGGATGTGATCCTGTTGAACTTGATAAGAACAACAAAGATTGGATCTAATCACGTACATAGATGCCATGCAGAGGTCCGACTCCGATTAGTGGCTTGGAGTCATAAAGTCTGAAATGGAGTCTATGAAAGTCAATGATGTATGGATACTCGTTGATCTACTCAAAAGGGTAAAGCTCATAGAGTGTAAGTGGATCTTTAATAGGATCAGAGTGGCGTAGACGAGAAGGTGGATACCTACAAAGTCCATCTGGTTGTCTAAGAATATTGTCAATATTATGGTATTGACCATAATGAGATATTTTCTCCTATGACAATGCTAAATATTTCAGAGTTGAAACATGTATTTTGATAAGTGATTAAGATGCATGGCTTCATTGAGAATGAAAAAAACTCCTGCAAATACAAATGGATTAATAGTTCTATGAGTGTATTTCTTGTTTTATATATGAATAATTTTTTTTTTAATCGGGAATGATATTCTTTATATTACAGAAAATAAAAGTTTCGCTATTATTATTGTTCTCCACAAAGAATTTGAAAAAAGCATCTTTCATCCTAGGGATGAAGATTTATAGAGATAGATCTGAAAGGATGCTTGGCTTATCCCAATCCAACATACATGGAGTGTTTATCAATAGAATTTGTTCAATCATATACATCATCGGATATGATATACTTACTAGGAATAGTGAGTGGATACTTGTAAGATCCAGATGAGAATCACTAGTAGGTCATCCTTAAGTATTTGAGAAATACTAAGGATCGATGACTCGATTATGGAGAATCTAACTTAAAATTTATAGAGTATGACTCTAATTTTTAGTTGGATATAATAATAGCAAGAATGTATCAGAATATATCTTTATCCTATATAATGGAGCAATCTGTTGGAAAAGTTTCAAGTAGAAATTATAGCCAATTCAAATTGCAAGGCTGAATGTATTGCAGCATCCAATGCTTCCAAGGAAGCTATGTGATTGTACAAGTTCACTGACAAACTAGGAGTGGCACCCTCTAATGATGGTCCTGCTGTATTGTATAGCATCGAGCCATAGCTCATGCTTTGGAGCTAAAATTTTATTAGCTTACCAAGCATTTTGCATCACTACCACCTTATTCAGAAAATCTGTTAAGGTGATGTCGAACTTTAAAAGAATGATGGAAAGAAGAACTGGACCAATCCATTTACTAAAGCCTCGGTATCAAGGAGTTTTGAGATGATAAATCGAAGATGGGTATATGATCCTATACTGATTGGCTTTAGTCCAAGTGAGAGTTGTTAAAAATTATGTCCTAAAGCCAATCATTTGATGATTGTGCTAATTATAAATATATATGAATTGATAAATAATAAAAGTTATTTGGTCTTTTTTATCACAAGGTTACATCTTCTAACAAACTCTTGTATTGGGATGAAGTCCTTAGAATTACTTTAATCAATAAAGGAGGATTTATCGCGTAGTCCTTAAATTGGTTCATGACTAAACAATACGTTATTACTAAGATGATAGTGATATCAAGTGTAGGTCGTTGTGCGCCATATGCGTTGGTTGTCCTCGTAACTAAATAGTGTGGAGACACTGGTATGGCATGCAGGTGAGATGTAGGAGTATATTATCACCGAACGTGACCAACTACGGAGCACTCTACTATCAAAAGTGGCTAGTGAAGGATATGGGTATAAGTGTCTCTCTGACCTGAGATCACCATGGTGACTTGCAAGCAACTCATTGTACTTTGATGTCTGACTATCTGAGTTTCTAATTCAATGATGGAAGATTTTTGAGTACAATCAAGTACTTGTTAAGTTGGTGCGTGAGTCAAGATGGAATTGAATCCTCTGAATTAATAGGATAACATGTATCAATGTATTTCAATTTAGCAAAACCTGAGGCTAGATAATCCATGTGATGGATTTAAAAGATTAAAATATAATGTGGATGACTTATCTAGGATTGACAGTTAAATCCTAGATCATCTTTGAGCATTAGAGTCAAAAGGATGAATTATACAATAACCATACGCCAATAGGTTCTTGAATGTTGCTTCGTCATCATTCGATTTATCCGAACGTTAGGTCACCATTGCAAGATAGTTACATCGATTAATTTAAAAATTTATTTCTGTGCTACTAGCTTAGATTCGAACTTATGAGGTCACACTCAAAAGAAGTTTCTAACTGATCATGTGGATGATCAACGATTGAGAATCGTTTAAGGGCTTAATCGTCAATTCGATTGATGATTAACCTTATGCAAAAGTTACAATAAATTTATTCACTAAGTGTTAGTAAATTAATGGATGATTAATTAATAATTAGATTATTGATTAGCTCAATTTGATTGAGCAAAGAAGATTAGATAAAATCAAATTGAATTAGATTCAATTATATTTGATTCGATTAGGTTATGAGATGACCTAATCGCTAAAGGAGAATTATCTCTGATATGATCAGAATTTTGATTCAATCAATTTTTAATTTGATTAAAATTTAATAAAAAATTAATAAACCTAATTAGATTGGATTTCATCTATTTATTTGGGCTTAACCAGATGTGATTTGGATTAAGAGTCAAATAAGGAAATAAAAAGTCCATATAGCATTGGACTCTTCTTCCTACCGCTCCAAATTATGGATGCCATATTTCCTCACACACAAAATTATTTTGTGTGAGATTTTTTCATGCCAAAGAGTCCTTCACCCTATCTTTCTCACATCTAAAATTGGATAAGATCTGGTTTTAAATGGTATGTTCAAATCTGATTTGAAATTGGATACTATATAGATAATGTTTGACATTATCTATAAGACCTTGCCGCCCACATTCATTTTATTTCATTATTTTGTGTGACAAAATAAGGTTTCTCATCATGGGAAATCAGATAAGGATCTGATTTCATGTGAAAAATTTTTAGAAGGGGCATCCCATGTTTCTTTTTGATGTGGATTAGTGAAGTGAGGCGATATCTCATGGAAGAGTCCAAATGTTGTTGGACTCTTCACCCTACCTTATTACATGCCAATAAAAAGCATTTTATTTTTCACTTTTGTATGTGCAAGAGACCTGAGAGAGAGGCCTTCACATTGAGAGAGGACTTGGGTGTGGTTTCATGGTGTGAAAGAAGAGGAGAGTCCTCTTCTCTTGGGTTAGTGCAAAACCTGATTTCTAGGGAAAGGTTTCAGAGATTTAAAAAAGAGATTCAGATCAGCCAAGAAGGTCTTCGCACGAACTAGCATTTCTAAGGAGATCGATCAGATCGAGACTTCGAGTGGACTTTTTGTAGAGCCTGGACATGTGTGCGGCTGCAAGCAACTAGCGAGGATCTTCCTTACCATGTCTATTAGTAGCGGTGATCATCAATCCATGCTCAGGTATCGAGTTCTGAACTCAGATAGAAGTAGATTTGATCTACTGCTTACATCCATGTATGCAAATTTTATTATGTAATTATTTTAGATTTTATATATAACATATTATGTCATAGATCCTAGAGTAGGTTGATTTGATGATTAGAATATTTTTATATTAGATTAATATAATTAATCTAGATGTCTTCCACTGTATCTTATTTCAAAAAATTTTGAAATACATGCATGAAATCACCTATATTTTTCAACAAAAATATGATCCATCTATATCGTGAGGGGTTGGAGAGGGCGGCGGTATCACAGGGGATGGGTGAGGGCGGCGGCACTGTGGGAGTGGGGGTCGCGGGGGCCTAGTCTAGGCGGCACGGGGTGGGTAATGGTGCCGCCGCCATTGAAGTGGGGGTCGTGGGGGTCGAGTCTGGGCGGTGGGGGGTGGGTGACGGCGGCAATGCCACAAGAGCGAAGGTCACGGGGGTCGAGTCCGGTGATGCGGGGTGGGTGACGGTGGCAGTGCCGCGGGAGTCGAATCCACATGGCGTGGGGTGGGTGACAGCACCGGCACTGCAGGAGCGGGTGTCGCGGTGGCTGAGTGTGGGCGGCGGGGGGTGGGTGACGACGACGGCACTGTAGGGGTGGGTCAGGCCGTGGAGGGTGGGTCAGGCCGCGAGTGGATGATGTTTAGGAAAAAAATAGTTTTTAAGAAAAAAATATTTGAGATAAAATATATTTAGGAGAAAAATAATTGTTAAGGAAAAAATGTTTAGGAAAAAAATAATTAGAAAAAAATATTTTTAGAAAAAAAATAATTTTAAAAAAATAAAAAATTATTTATTATATATATAAAAGTTAAAAGGTGGATTGGATCGGGGTCGGGGGAGAGAGAGGTTAATCGATCCGAACCCAATCGGATTGGCTCTAGGCCGGGCCAAATGTCTGCCCGAGCCCAGCCCGATGGCCAAACGGACCTTTTTTTTTTGGCTAGAGCCTGACCTGAATGGTTTGGGGTCAAGTCCGAAGCCTGATTCGATGGACCTTAAGCCAGCTCGATGGACCTCCTGGCGGCCCGACCCACTTCCAGCCCTATTTGCGGGACTGCCTCCATGATGCTGCTTTTGATGAATTTGGAAGATGAGGGAGAGGGAGCGGAGGATATTCGACGTGGGATTGAATTTCATATTATTATTTTGTATCAATATTATTTTACATACTCAATTACTTATAGTTTATTTTATATTTATTGCATATTTTTTAGTGTTACTGTTGAAATTTATAAATTTTTTATTGTTCCACTAGCACAATGCATATTGCTTTTGCTTATTATAATTTAATTTTTTATTTTGCATAATGCACATGTTGTATAAAAAATAACACCTAGAGGCGTATATGACATACCAACCCAACTAGAGATTGATGAAAATTCAAATTTACATGAAGAGGAAGCTTTTCAAGAGGAAGAACAAACATTAGCCAAGCTTCTTGTTGATGAAGAACTTGTAACAGCTCCTTTGAATAGGGCTGATCTGCTGTCCAATGAAGTTAAAGCTGATTTTGTATTTAATCTTGATGAGTCAGAGGGCGACAATCAGTTCATAAATGACGATGAGATAGAAGATGATACATTAGTTGATTATTATGATTCGGAGAAGGATCTACACATCGAGAAAGATACGAATATTGATGAGTAGATCTATATTCTTTGTTAAATCTTCTCTTACAATAATGATATGCGATATAATTCTATTCATTAGAATATAATTTATTTTTTGCTATTATTGTTCAATATTATATCCATTTATATGTCAAGAATTGCAGGTATGGTATCAGGAGACAAACAACGATGTTCGTATTCATAGCCTGTCCCTGAGGTCGAGGCACCTTCAACCATTTCCACTATTATACCAGCAAAGTTGCTAGAGACTCCTGCAATGGCAGGTCCCAGTGAGGCAAGTCCGAGTGAGGTAGGCCCGAGTAGTATTATTATACTTTTTATATAATAAAATTTGATTTTTTTTATTTAGATAGCTATCATAGTAATAATTTATTTACTGTTGTTTTAGATCAGTCTCCATCGATGGTGAGATGAGAGCGAGGTTCATCGAAGAACCTCGATTTAGAGCGTTGGAGATGCGAGAACCCAAGACAGCGTCTCCGTATTGAGATACCATTCGACTACACCAGGCCTATTAGGAGATGGTGTAAGCTGTGGCAGACCGAGCTAGGCATCATATGCCGTAGCTATGCCCCCGTGATGCTTTTTGATTGACGTCCCGTTATACTAGCTAAGAAAGTAATTTTTTACACCTAATTACAGACAAAATAAATTATACTGTGAATATTTAATTAGCATGATATTTTTCTAATATTTGTTATTGGTAGGGTGTATTTGATATTGTTAATTTTGAGGAGGATTGTATGTGGCGAGTTGTGGATGCTCATTTATGCTTGAATTTCAAGGAACATCGCCATTGCATTCATTAGCACTAGTACCATATGATGCAGAACCATGGGGTATGTGAAGGCAGTGCGGCGGTAGCCATATGATAGCATCACTATGGATGATTGGGCTCTTGTATGTCGGCATTACGAGGATCCGGTATATCAGGTTACACATCCAAACTTTTCTTTTTAAAGTTTAATAATTAAATTATTTATTTTTAAATTTAGTTTGTTACCTACTAATTTGACTGCTAACTGTACAAAGATGATATGCTCAAAACACCGCAAATTGGACGAGACAGACCGTGTTGCATTGTGGGGGTTCGAGGTCGTTCGCTTGTCATATGGAGCAGATGGTAAGTAATTTTTCATTAACATATTTTAACTTTCTAACTATTAAAAATTTTGTTAATTAATTATTCTCAAATTACGGAGAGATGCAGAGAGTGGCAAGCTTCCTGGTAGGATCGATATCTACTAGTGGACCCACCAACGACGGTCAGTGGACGATGGGGAGCTAGGAGCTTTTTATAAATTTTTTTAATTATTTTTTTATTCATAATTTAATTTTTAATATAAAATTAAAATAGCTATAACTTTAATTTTTAAAATCGTATGATAGGCATCAGATCCTAGCCTACCCTTGTGTGCTCGATCGCATCCACAGATGATGAGATTTGTGATCAGATGTTTGGTACAAGATCTTATTATGTTAGAGATCTAGGACATGGGATCAGTGCTCCCTCATCTTCATGCTCGTCTAAGGTTGACATCTATGCTGCCTGCGATGCTTGACTGACGGAGATGCAGAGGCAGACTATTGAGGATCAACAGTGGACTGAGCAACGAGTTGATGAGTTGGCTGCATGCATCGATATAGCAACTGCTCCACACCTAGATGATGGAGTAGATGGCACAGATGGAGCGGATGATGTGGCTGATGAGGCAGCAGCAGGTCGGTCCGAGCTTTTTCGAGCACTCTCCTTCCCCAGTCCATTCTCTTTCTGTAGATGCCAACACTTGATGGCCTGTTTATGTTGCTTTTTATTTTTATTTCAGACCTCTTATAATTTTAATTTAATATAATAAATGATAAAATTTATTTATAAGTTTATTGTATGAATTTTTTATTTTAATTTTATAGATTATAAATTAAAAAAATTATAAATATAAATTAAAAATATATATTCATAAATTATTTTTTTAAAAATTATGTGTAAATTTTCAAATTCTTGATGAAATTTTGATCACCAAAAATCCTATTAGCGATGAAAATAATTGGTCATAAATAATTTTTTTAATAAATTTAAAAATATTAAAATTTTATATTAAATTATTAGCAATAAAAATATTTTTATCATAAATAATTGCTAATTTAGTGGCGATAAAAATTTTAGTCGGCAATTATCATATTTGCGATGAAATTTTTATGTCGCTAATATTTTTTTTATAAATTTAAATTTTATAAAAATTTTTAATTAAATTAATAATGATGAAAGTAGATTATTGTAAATAATTTTTTAAATAATTTTTTATTAGTGACATAATAATTTATCATAAATTTTTTTTTATGAAAAAAAATTTTCATCACGAATAGTTTTCAAAAAAAAGTATTTTGTAATGATAAAAATTTTTGATTGATAATATCGATTATTGATGATGAAAATTTTTTTTTCTGTCATAAAAAATTATCAACGATGTCATTATTTATGATGAAATATCAGCGACGATAATTTCATCGCTAATAACTATTATCGATAAAAATATAGTATTAACGATGAATTTTTTGCGTCTCTAATATCCTGTTCTGTTGTAGTGATAGATTAGTATATTCATATGTTGACTTCTTTTATTATCATTATATGTCTATATATATAATTTTTTAATTAATAAATTAATTTTTTTGTAGCAAATTTTTGATTGCTCAAAGATAAGCAAATCATAGCATTAGACCCAATCTAAGGATGAGCAATGATGATTGATCAAGTTATTTTCTGAATGGCTTTCTAAATAGATTAGTCATCTATATAAAGAAAAGGATTGATTTTGAAATATATTTATCAATGAAAAAATAATATATACTTTAATAATTTTATCATGATTTTTAGGTATCGATGATGATGGAGAGTAACTATTCAGATGAATTAACATTGGTCAAGATTCTAATAATATTGTCAACATAGTAGATTCAAATTTCATACAAAATAATGTGAAAAATTTAGAAAAACCTAGAATAGTAGAATCATGATGGAAATAGATGGAAAGACTTATTATAGTATACTTACGGATATTTTTAAGTTGAATTATTATAAAAAATTTAAAATAATATTATTTTGATGTAATTGGGTGGATATAAACTCACCAAAAGACTTGAAACAAGATACAAATGGGTTTGCACTTATAAATATTTCTAGATTGATACATACAGGTGTGTTATTAAAGGATGAACCATTCATTTTTTCATCTTAATCTCATCAAATATTTTTTGTACAATACTCAAAAGATAAGGACTGGATCGTTATTATGAGAACGAAATCTAGAAACTTGTATGATATGGGAAAAGGGTTAGAAGTAGAGGATCATGAGACTTATATATAGTATATGCCTTACAACCTTGCTTTGACTAATGTTCTAAATGCTACAAGCTTAGTTAGAGCGGATATTGAAGGAGAAAATATTGGTTGATTCTTAATTAGTAAGAGATATTTAAGATGTATATATTCTATATGAGATATTATATTATATTATCATGTTCATTTAGTAGATCTTATTTCTTATTAGCAATTCCATCAATATTATATTTATTATTTGATAATGTATATTTGCTGATTTTTATTTCTATTTGTGAATGCTAAGTGTTATCATGCCTCGATGCAGATGATTTAATGATATTGAGTTGCAGACTATCCATGGTGGTTCATCTTTTGATCAACCCCGATAGTTGAGGCAAGCATAGTAGTCCGAGGTTGGTACATCATTTGCACATCAGCCTGAGGTCGATCCTTCTTTATCTATGCAGCAGTCTGAGCCACAGCATGATCCTCCAACTGATGAGGATGTTGTTATGGATGAGATACACATTTAGGATATTTTAATAGAGATATTACATATTAATGACTATTAAGATATAAGTATAAATTTTTGTTGGATGTGTAATATGTTTTTTAATTTGATGTGTTTGTTGTAGATGCATTTGAGAGAGCATGATTAGATGTGGACCCACATAGACTAGAGACATCTAGCATTTAGCTGAGGGTGAGAGGGTCATCATATAGTGCAACCAGATGGGGTAGCTCATCAACAAGGCTGTCAGATTATTGATGAGCCTTTTAGGAATTGTTGCATGGAAGGATCAGCTTTATCCCTTAAACTATGCGAAATAGAATGATATGCTACTTACATATAGGCTTGAGATTCTGCAAGTAATAGAGGTAAAAAAAGACTTTATAATTTATGTTAATTTATTTATAGTAAATAAATTATGTTGTTTAATAATCAAATATCTTTCTTTACTTTGTTCAAGAGTAAATTTGTACTCCCTTCAGGTAGCTATAAATAGATACTGAAGTCCCTCAATAAAAAATAGAAAGAATTCAAGGCAATATTGAAGAGAGACTACAAGAGAGAGGGATTGGCAAAGGATGATATTGCTCGTATTTATCCTCCTAATGTAGATTCTCATCAATGGAGGGATCTTGTTCATTATTGGTTCTTTAAGAGGGGACACGTAATTATATACATGCATCATATATTTTATGTTATGTTAGTTGTTAATATAAATTGCTCATATATACAAGATATATCACACTCTTTATTTTATTTTGTAGGCATATTCTGCTATTGGTAGAGCTGTATGAGTAGCTCAATTTGTTCCTTATACATCGGTCCAAGAGCTACGCGTGACATAGAAAAGAATTTATATGCTTCTTTCAAAATCTTTAGCATATTACAAAATTTTTTTAGACTAATTTGCTATATGTATGATCCTCATGCTTCTTAGAAACTGTATATAATGCATCACATATCATGTATCATTATATTTATAGATTTTATTGAAACTATTAGAATTTTAATTTATGGATTATATATTTTATAAAATTTATATTTTTTATAGATTGATGAGCATGAGAGAGAGCCTAATCAGATGAAGTTGTATAGGATGACTAATATTGTCACGCTCCGAACCCAACATTCGGGTCCAATACGTGATGGCCGCACACTCCTTAGAGCAAGCCCTAAAGAATATGCAAGGCCAAAAGTAATTCATTACAACCTCAACATCCATAATATCTAATTTCAATAATAATTAGTAAAACTTGTATAATTATAATTGAAATTCTTTCTATCCTCTGATCGAATATCATGATACTATATCTATACATTTTCTCACCCACAAATCCATACCATAGCCAACCATGAGCATCCTGTAACTCTGAGAAGAAAAAGAAAGATGAAGGGGTGTGAGCTTTACAGTCCAGTAAAAATTTCTATATCACACTAATATAATAATATAATCTAAAAATAAAAGTAAGCAATAAAATATAAAATCTCATATTCAATATCCGGAATAATGTAAACATCCATAATTATCTGTCTTATCATAAGAGATGCATTATCGTATGTTAATGGGTGAAACACTTTTGTTCAGTATTAGTTTCATACATTCTCTTCTATTTCTTTTTTTTATAATCACATGATCTTTAATCTTTTTCTTTTTAGTTTTGGACTAACCAATAATATGCCTCAATTTTCATCCGATCAAAATTTCACTCATAAGCCTCTTAAGGCTGTCCCAGGCATAAGCTCCTAACGGACTATCCCAAGCATAAGCTCTTGACTGGCTGATCCACATATAAGCCTATGGGGCTGTCCCAGACATAAACTCCTGGCCAGCTATCCCAAGCATAAGCTTCTGATGGGCTGTCCTAGGCATAAGCTCCTAATCGGTTGTCCCATGCATAAGCTCCTGACGGACTGTCTCAGGTATAAGCTTCTGACCAGCTGTCCTAGGCATAAGCTTCTGGTGGGCTGTTCCACATAACAAGACTAGTCCAAACCATATCTCTTTTTCATTTAGTCATTGTATGTTGATTTCACCAAATCATTTTCAATTTACATTGTGATCAAATTAGATATGTCAAATCCATACAATCATGCCATCAATCATTGATACATATGTATTGACATAATATACTCATGCTCAAAAATCATATAAGCAATATAACGATGTCTGAAGCATAGCAATTCATCGATCTCAAATCCAACAATGCAAAATCAATGATGCAAGACCAATGATAACATAGCATATATAATGATGATCATGTACAGAGATTCTTACCTTTACCAGTGACTGATCCAAGCATTGAAATCAATGTTCTTCTTTGAATTATAAATTTGAAAATAATATATTCCACTCGATACCTTATGCAGATAATTATATCTTTTCATGACCCTGATCAAATATAAAAATTATATATGAAGAAATTATCGATAATCGATCCTAATAACACAAATCCAGGACCACTCCTCGGATTAATCAAAATTAAGATTCGTCTAAGTATCTAGACCCTCCATTGGTCCACAAGACTTCTAGAGAGAAAATCCATGAAGAGAGAAAAAATTTTTGAGAGAGAAAATAGAGAGAGAAAGTGGAGAAAGAATCTTCATATCTTTCAAATAAGACAATCATGATTGAGATCATCAGAGGTCATATCAGGGTGACTCAATATGAATTAACTATAATCAAATGCTATGAATTTTGAATAAGGATCGGACCGGAATCCAATCTACTGTATAAATTTTAGAGTAATCTCAGGTCATCTGATTTTCATCTCAAGTTTATCCTAAGATCCATGATGCAATCAGAAAGAGAGAAAGACCCTAGAGAGAGAAAATCTAGAGAGAAAAAGTAGAGAGAGAATTTAGAGAGAGAAATTAGAGACAGAAAGATAGAGAGAGGAGAGAGGAAAGAGAGAGAACTCTCTCTTATTTTTTTTTCTTCTTCTTTTTATTTTATTTTATTTTTCTTTTTTTTCCTTTCTTTTCTTTTTTTTTTCTTTTTCTTTCCCATTTCTTTTTCTCCTTCTTCTTTTCCTTTTCTTCCCACAACCTCCCTTGGGCTGAAACAGGGGAAGACCGTGAGGTCCTCCTCCGTGGCCCGAGCTTTGACGAGGTGGTGGCTTGGCCAAAGGTCCGGCAATGGCAGCCGACCATGCAAAGCCGGTCGGTGATGTTTCTTCTCTTTTTTTTTATTTCTGGAAAAATAGGGGACCCACCCCCTTTCTTTTTTTTTCTCTAATTTTTTGATCATGGCCGGTCATCGACGGTCGAAAAACAAATGCAAAATGAAAAGAGAAGAGATTACCTTGTTCCGATGGCCAAGGTGAGCTCCGACGGCCCTCCTCTCCTCTGATCAAACACCCACGATAATTTTTAGAAAAATCTCTAGAAATTTTTGCTGAATTTTTGTTGTTAAATCCTAAAGGAGGGAGAGGAGATTTTATAGGGGTGGTCTTCTAGTCTTAGCCAGACTCTTTGAGTCCGATTACACCAGGAATGGAGAGGAGAAAGACTCCGATTAGGAGTCTTCCTCCTCCTCCGATTAAGTCTCCTTTTTTTTTTCCTTTGGGCTTTTGGGCTCGTCAAAGTTTGCCAAGCCCAAATGGGTCGGGTGTCACATTCTCTCCCCCTTCAAATAATTTCATCCTCAAAATTAAGTTACGTTGTTTGAGATATATATTTCAAAAGTGTATATTCTTTGTGTCATTCTCAAGCTTTCACTAATCTCTTACATATTATTTATTTCTCATAATTCTTGATATAACAAAATTATTTGAATTCTTAAAGTCATCCCTTTTTTTTTCGAAGAGCGGTAATATTTTAGACTTGTGTTAACATACCATAATTATTTGTTCAATACATTCCACTCAAAATTTATAATTATCTCAGACTGCCTATGATAGAAAATAAAAAAAGGTCAAACATCGGGCACTCTTCACAATCATTGATTTCTTTCTTCTCTTGACCTTCCAATAAATTTAACAACTGGACTACCATCTTAGAAAAATCTCAACCTTCTATGCCAGTTCGAGTAACAATATTAAATTTAAAAAAATATGAGATCTATGTCAAGATATTCTAGATTTGAACTAATAACAGAACTATCAAGCTGTTAATAATAAACTTGAGATATCTAGGATTTCTTGGCATTATCTACAATGAAGCAATCTACTGACAAAAATTAACATGTTATGATCAGATTAGATCAAAACTATAGCATCCTTTCATTATCAATAAAATCCTTCCTTATTTGCAACTAATGTATTCCATAATATCTTTTAATTTAAAAGATTAATATTTCTAATCAATTTAAAACCACCATGCTTTTACTGCACCCTCTGATCTTAATTTATCAAATTATATAAGTCTATCAAAGATAAAAATATCCTTGTATGTTAGATCAATCAAAGATAGATCCAACTTTCAAATTTTATATAAAACTTAGAGTAAAATTTTAATTTTTTTTTTATTTATCTTTACTATCCCTTGGGCATAGCACATCAAAATTAAATCTTCATCTACTTTCTATGTTTGAAATCATTGCATAAGCTTCATCATTCTCCAAGAATCCAATATGTTTAGAATTAATTTGAGTTAACCTTTGATTTACCTTATAATCATTTAGACAACTTTCAAACCAACCTTTCTTTACAAAAGAATTAACTTCCACTTGAACAAACTAGACGAACTCAAGTCAAAATCTTTGTAAGTAGAATCAACTTAGTTATTTCTTGTAGAGCTTCTTTCATCACAATCCTTCGCATCAATAGATAAATCCATACAAAATCTTATCCCCCTTATTTGTTAAGACTTATATAAATCATCCAAAATTTAACAATAAGATACCTTAGATCAGCTCAGAAATCTGAACTTTGATTTGAATTACAGTCCCCTATCTTCAATATTCACAAGAAAAAGTAAAGAATCTAATCCAAGATAGAAATATAAATTATTAAAGATTTCATTATAACGTGTATATCATACTCTAATAAAACTAATTTCTTATTTTATTTAACAACAATATCAAAATACCTCAAATCCACTTAGAAAAGCAACTTCTGACTTAAAATTCAATGCCACTTGAAAGATCAAGAAATCAAGTCTAAATATAATACTTTGAGTAACCAAAGATTTTACTAAGACGTGTATTCCATATTCTCATAATAAAATCTAAATATATTTTTCATCTAAAATAGACTCTCATATATGACCTCTTATAGGTTCAACGTTCAAAAATATTTTTCTCTCGTACGATAAAATTTCTTCTTAGACCACATCCTAATTAACTTCCTTTTGATAAGTCTAAAATTTATAATGCTCAGATAATTAACATCGAAATCAAAAAAGTTATCATGATCTTCAACCATATAAATTTAGTATTCAAAAATCATCGAATATACTCAACACAACATATCAATATCTTCCTCTTCATTCTAGGGTCAACACTTCTTATACTTAGATCAACCTTACTAATTGAAATCCAAGATATAACTCATCAATTTTATTATAGACCTCATATATCACTTATGCATAATTTTCATCATAGTATCTATTGATTCAAAATTTTAAATATTAAATCTTTTCTTTTATGTCTATCATATTCTTTATGATCATAATCTAAGTTCAAATATCACTAAAGTCATAATTCTTAATAATTATAATCTTAAGCTCAAATACCACTTAAATCATATTCTCTAGTGATCATAACCTAAACTCTAATATCATTTTATCACATCCTTAATGATCATAACCTTAAACTCTGATATTATCTATCATACTCCATTGATTATAATCCTAGAGTTTTGATATCACTTATGTCACAGTCCCTAGTGACATTAAAGTCTTAATACCACTTCAGTCATATTCTTTGATATCACTCTGTCACATCCTATTGATCATACATAAAATTTTAATATCACTTCATAATCCCTAGTGATCTTAAATCTAAGCTCTGATACTATTCTATCATATCCTAATCACTTATATCATAGTCCCCAAATGATCATAACCTAAGCTCTGATACCACTCTATCATGCCACAAACTCAATACCTGGGTCGGATACGTGATGGCCGCACACTCCTTAGAGCAAGTCCTAAAGAATATACAAGGCCAAAAGTAATTCATTACAATCTCAACATCTATAATATCTAATTTCAATAATAATTAGTAAAACTTGTATAATTATAATTAAAATTTTTTCTATCTTCTGATCGAATATCATGGCACTCTATCTATGCATTTGCTCATCTGCAAATCCATACCATAGCTAACCATGAGCATCCTGTAACTCTGAGAAGAAAAAGAAAGATGAAGGGGTATGAGCTTTACAGTCCAATAAGAATTTTTATATCACACTAATATAATAATATATATAATCTGACAATAAGGATAAGCAATAAAACATAAAATCTCATATTCAATATCCGAAAAAATGCAAACATCCATAATTATCTGTCTTATCAAAAGAGATGCATCATCATATGTTAATGGGTGAAACACTTTTGTTCAGTATTAGTTTCATGTATTGTCTTCTATTTTTTTTTTCATAATCACATGATCTTTAATCTTTTTCTTTCTGACTTTGGACTAACCAACACTATGCCTCAATTTTTATATGATCAAATTTTCACTCATAAGCCTCTCAAGGCTGTCCCAGGCATAAGCTCCTGACGGACTGTCCCAGACATAAGCTTCTGACCGGCTGATCCACATATAAGCCCATGGGGCTGTCCTAAGCATAAGCTCCTGACCGACTATGCTAGGCATAAGCTCTTGGCAAGCTGTCCTAGGCATAAGCTCTTGACCGGTTGTCCCAGGCATAAGCTCCTGATGGGCTGTCCTAAGCATAGGCTCCTAACCGGCTGTCCTAGGCATAAGCTCCTGGTGGGCTGATCCATATAACAAGGCTAGTCCAAACCATATCTCTTTTTCATTTAATCATTATATGTTGATTTCACCAAATCAATTCTGATTTACACTGTGATCAAATTAGATATGTCATATCCATACAATCATACCATCAATCATGGATACATATGTATTGACATAATATACTCATGCTCAAAAATCATATAAGCAATATAACGGTGTCTCAAGCATAGCAATTCATCTATCTCAAATCTAACAATGCAAAATCAATTATGCAAGACCAATGATAAAATAACATATATAATGGTGATCATATATAGGAATTCTTATCTTTACCGGTGACTGATCCAAGCACAGAAATCAATATTCTTCTTTGATTTATAAATTTAAAAATAATATATTTCACTCGATATCTTATGCAGAAAATCATATCTCTTCATGACCCTAATCAAATATAAAAAATCATATATGGAGAAATTATCGATAATCGATCCTAATAACACAAATCCAAGACCTCTCTTCGGATTAATCAAAATTAAGATTCGTCTAAGTATTTAGACCCTCCATTGGTCCACAAGACTTCTAGAGAGAAAAAATCCATGAAGAAAAAAAAAATTTGAGAGAGAAAGTAGAGAGAGAATCTTCATATCTTTCAAATAAGACAATCATGATCGAGATCATCAGAGGTTATATCAGGATGACTCAATATAAATTAACTATAATCAAATGCTATGAATTTTGAATAAGGATCGGATTGGAATCCAATCTACTGCATGAATTTTGAAGCAATCTCAGGTCATCTAATTTTTATCTCAAGTTTATCCTAGGATCCATGATGCAATCAGAGAGAGAAAGACCCTAGAGAGAGAAAATCTAGAGAAAAAATATAGAGAGAGAATCTAGAGAGAGAAATTAGAGAGAGAAAGGTAGAGAGAGGAGAGAGGAAAGAGAGAGAACTCTCTCTTATTTTTTTTCTTCTTCTTTTTATTTTATTTTATTTTATTTTTTTCCTTTCTTTTTTTTCTTTTTCTTTTCCATTTCTTTTTCTTTTTCTTTTCTTCTTCTTCTTTTCCTTTTCTTCCCGCGGCCTCCCTTGGGCCGAAACAGGGGAAGACCGTGAGGTCCCCCTTGGTGGCCAGGGCTTCGGCGAGGTGGTGGCTTGGCCGAAGGTCCGGCAACGGCGACCGACCATGCAAAGTTGGCCGGCGATGTTTCTCTTCTTTTTTTTTATTTTTTAAAAAATAGGGGACCCACCCCCTTTCTTTTTTTTTCTCTAATATGGCCGGTTACCGATGGTCGAGAAACAAATGCAAAATGAAAAGAGAAGAGATTACCTTATTCTGGCAGCCAAGGTGAGCTCCAACGGCCCTCCTCTCCTCTGATCAAACACCCACGGTAATTTTTTGAAAAATCCCTAGAAATTTTTGCTGAATTTTCATTGTTAAATCCTAAGGGAGGGGGAGGGGATTTTATAGGGGTGGTCTTCTAGTCTTAGCCGGACTCTTTGAGTCTGATTACACCGGGAACGGAGAGGGAGAAGACTCCGGTTAGGAGTCTTCCTCCTCCGATTAAGTCTCCTTTTTTTTTTCCTTTGGGCTTTTGGGCTCGTCAAAGTTTGCCGGGCCTTAATGGGTGGGGTGTCACAAATATTCATCAAGATGGTCATTCTATTAGTTACTAGTCGAGAGATATCTTAGTATATCTTAGTATATATTCAAAATCATATACTACAATGATATGTAGTTTTATTTTTGAATATAAAACTAATATATATTTTTCTTGAATATAGGAGAGAGCTGTCTCTCCTATTGCAGAGTGTGTCGGGAAGTCCTCGCATCTATAGAGACCAATCGTGTTAAGGCCCAGGTGCTGATAGAGTTGCTGGGATCGGACTGCTATGGTTGGATGAGGGGTTATGGAGTTAGAGTCATCCCCACTCTATTATCTGATGTGCACCAATATACTTAAGATACTAGAGAGAACTCTAGTAATTTAGATATTTATATGCTCGAGGCTTGGATGAAGGCATGATTGAGCAGTAGATGGAGGCATGGGTGGAGACATGGATTGAGGAGCAGTTGGAGGCACGGGCAGAGATGTAGGAACAGGCACAAGTGGATGCAAGTGCAGGCATAGGTGGAGGTGCATGTGGAGGCGATTAGACAAACCTATGATACCATGATATCCACCATGAGGTCTCAGAGTGATCAGTTGACATCCACATTACAAACATTTGTGGACTCTTCTAGGGCACATATCTTATTATATTTTTATTTTTCATATACTTAATCTAATTTACGTTATGATTTTCATATATATTCTTAACTAATAAAATTTTTATATCTTTATTGTAGGCTCTCAATAATTTCAGCAATCGTAGAGTCGATGATCATACTTCTACAAATCACTGATAGCTCGATATCTCTATATTTCTTTTGATATATTTCTTTTGCTTTATTCTTTTTGGGGTCCTGGATTATAATCCATGAACATGATGGACAATGTAACCATGATCTTATTATATTATATGGAGTGTTTATTACGATTTTTACGTCAGTGTTTGAATCTATCTATATATTTTGGCCAGGTTTATATATAATTTATGATGTCATGTAGATTGTTAATTGTGACTTTGTTGGTGTTTGAATTTGACATATTTATATATTAATTATGATATTATATTTAGTGTTAATTGTGACTGGATTATATATATTTGAATTTTCTTGTAAATTTTGAGCAGGTTGTATGTATTTTTGTACAGGTCATATTGTTGGTTTAACTTTTTTTTTTGGAATAGAACAATATCGGTGCTTTAAAGCATCGGTACTTTTTAAAAAGCATCAGCAACTTTGTTCAATGCAGCGATGCAGAAAAGTGTTGGCAACAATCACTAACTTGCCGATGCAACTAAAAGCATTGGGATTCTTGTCTTTAGCGATACACAAGAGCGGCGGTACATTGGGTCGGTAAATGCCGACGCAAAATTGAAGCATTCGTAAGTTTAGTTTCCACTCTTTATTTATAGACACTTTTTTTGATGGTGATGGATGCGTCGGGAGGAGGATTTGTGATGCTTATTAGTGTCAGAAATGCCTGCATGTGGCACCCCTGCATGTGGCACATTGTGAAATTTAAAAAACAAAAACGGACCGAACCTTGATATAAAACTTTAAAACGATAAATTAAGGAAAAAAAATCTCCATGTCTATATGCCATGTGGGGATTGGCGTTTTGCTTTACAACCCCATCATTAATCCTTTTGCCGTGTGGTCGGAAACTTCTCCTTAAGGTCATGGTTAGACCACGTAGCATGGCCCTACAAATCTGGCAATGGGGGGTCGCTTAAGGTCTTTTCCACAAGAGAAAGGTCATAGGCGCCATAATTAAGCTTAAAGTGGCAACCTTACTCATTCATATAGTAGGTGATAAAATATCCATGAACTTCTTACAATATAGTGTGAATAACATGCTTAGACGCTCTACATCAAAAAGTAAAGTAAAATAAAATATAATGCTAAAACCCTGACCAAAATACCTATAGTTGTTGGACAAATCAACTAAATCTAGTGAGCCGGCCTCTTTATTTTTCAGTTTACTGGATAAGACACCACCAAACCATATATGTGAATCCTCTACAATTTTTATTTTTCAAGGATAGAATCCGCTACACTCCTGGTGTAAGAATTTCCCGTACACAAGCTATATTTATTGTTCAAGAGCGCCAGCCGTCATCTAATTCAGTAAAAGAACTTGCTAAGATCACGCAGAACCGATGCATAGCTCAATTTGTAGACTTATACACTGCTCAAATAAATGAACAACCTCCCTCCGCATGCTTGGTTTTCCAGGAACAAGCATCATTTTTTTCCCAAGATGTGTAAAAAGGCTCTACACAACAAAATAGTTTTCTTGACATATGAATTTTTTAAAGCAAAATATTTACATGGTATTCTTCATTTTCTTCAATTTAATTAGCAAATAATCTCTAGAATTTGTGAAAACAACAATTTTGAAGTATAATTCTTTCTATTTAAAAAAAATAAAAATTATAAAATTATAAAAATATCTTTTAACTTTAGCTCAATTTTATTTACATTCCTATACAGTATCAAAACTAACCTTTCTAGTTATCGATATATTTCAATGTGGTTCAACCATTTATCTCTGTTAATAGAATTTTATAAAATAACAAAATATTTTTATCTTCATGTCTTTCCTCATTCTTTTTTCCTCTCTGATTGGTCCCCTCCTCCTCCATTGCCGATGTCCTCTTTTCCTCTTCTCTCCTTTCTTCTCTTCTTTCTCCTCATCCATTTCTCCTTCTTTATGGCGGCTTCTTCTACCATTCTCCTCTTCTTTCTCCCTATTCTCTTCTTCTCCTTGTTCTCTTCCAACCCATTTCTTGTGGTGAGCAACCCCTCTCCCTTCCTCTTTCTCCTCTCCCCCTTCTTTTTCTTATTTATTTCCTCCTCATCATCCTTTGCTTTCTTCAAATTCACTCATGACCCCACCCTCTCTCCTTTTTCACCAATAATCCATCCTTCCCCTTCTTCTTTCTCCTTATCCATATCTCTTCCTCCATGGGGTCTTTCTCTACCTCCATCTATCCTTCCACCTCCTTCCCTTCCACCTTATGATCATCATCCTTCTCCTCATCCTTCTTCTCTAAGCCGTCTATAAACCACTCCCTTCAATGTAGCCCCTCCACTTCTATTCTTTTTCTCCGACAACCTATCTTTCCTCTCCCCTTCCTTCCAATTCATTTCTTCTCTTTGTTCTTATTCTCCTCCTCTAATCTATTCAGCCCTTCTTTACTCCCATTTTTTTTCATCTTTTTTCTCCTCCTCATCTTTTTTCTCCTCCAAGTCTACTTATGAACGAGAAATTTTTTCATCCATTAAAAAGAAAAGCTAATATCATTTGTTGGTAAAATGAATGACTGGACTATATTAGAATATATAGACAACTAAAAAGATTAATTTGATATTTTTTAAAATATAAAAATATAAATATGGTTAAATTAAAATAAAAAAATAATTTTTTAAAAAAATAAATATTGTCAATGCAGAAAAAATGTAGTTTACAGGCTGTTAGGGGAGGGCCATATATGCAATAAGTTTTCCGCAGACCAAGAAACAAACTAAGTTCCCAACTAATATCACGTGTAACACAGGAATAATTATACTCTTAATTACTCTGGTGGATGGGCACGCGAGAATAATTTTTTTTTTTTAAAAATTCTTTTCTACCTTGTGATATGGGCCCTGTTGCACCTAACTTGATGGGGAAAAAATGGCTACTCCACCTTCCTAGTTTCTCCTTAACCATGCTCATCCTATTTGACCAGATCAAATGGAGCAGCGAACTGGCTTTTAAACAAACCCCCGTCTTGTTATCTGCTGACAAGAAGGTCATCCCTCTTGGATCATGCACCTTCTTGCTATCCCCAATGAGAACAACCTTAAAACCACATGGAACACATTGAGGCTAAAGGTTGATCAGTCCACGCGCACAAAGAAAGTAAAGGTATCTTCCTTTGTTAATTAGTTCATATCGAAGCTGTATAAGAAGCTCTCTCTCCTCCCAAACTATGACCAAAAGAAAGCTTTGCACAGAGAAGAATATGGCCTCTAACCAATCCTCGTTGCCCTCCACCAACATTTCCCGCTTCGATGAGCTCCGGTGGCTGGTCCACGTCCGACATGCCTTCGCACAGAAACTCGATGAGGAAGATAGGCGCATTCCTGTCTCAATTTTTGATGTCCCCAAGTCCCTCCTCTCAACCAACCCTGAAGCTTATGTTCCCCAGCTCTTTGCCCTTGGCCCTTACCACAAGGGTCGGCCCGAGCTCTATGATATGGAGCGCTACAAGATTGCCTCTGCAAAAAGAGCAGCGAATGCTTTAAGAGACCTTAGATTCGAGCTCATCGTCGACTGCTTCATTGAACTCGAACATAAGATCCGCGCCCCCTATCACAGGTATAAAAGTTTAAGCCAATCATACATATAGTTTGCTTGCTTAAGCATTTCTCCATTATTCTCATGAATGCTGACATTTGACAGGTACCTGGATTACAATGGAGACACCTTAGCATGGATGATGGCCATTGACGCATGCTTCTTGCTCGAATTCATCCAAAAATATCATGGTGATCAAGAAGATAAGGCTGTAGGAAACGGGTTCTCTAAAGTGAGTTGGGTAAACAATGCCACAGTTAGGGACATCATGATGCTAGAGAATCAGATACCACTTTTTCTGCTAAGAAAGATTTTAGAGTTCCAGTGCTCATCGGCACAAAGTGCTGATGAAGTGCTATCAGAAATATTGGAGAGGTTCCTGAAAGAAGTTTCAGCCTTTAAGATGATAGGGAATATCGTCGATATCACACAACATGTGCACCTGCTCCAACTCCTTTACAACATGCTCGTTCCTAAATTTAAAGACCATATAGAATCAATAGAAGTAGTCATTCAAGATGACGAAAGCAAACCAAATGATCAGCAATTTGAGAATTCCAGCAAAGTGAAACGAGTCTTTGTTATCATTTGGAATAATGTATCAGCTCTAAATTGTGTGCCTATCCGGTCTGTCAAACAAGTCTTGACCTCAAGGCCCATAAAGCTCTTAGTGCAACTCCCATGGAAGGTTCTCAGTAAGTTGCCCGTGCTTTCAGTGTTCACTAGCTTCGCCGAGCAGTTCTTCTCCTCTCAAACAAATGGGGATTCCAAAAGTGATGAATTGAACTCAGCTACCAATATCAACAAACCCCCATTGATCGAGGAGATAATAATTCCTTCAGTAACCGAGCTTGTGGATGCCGGTGTAAAGTTTGTTCCAACTCATGAGGGCATAAATGGGGTTAGCTTTGACATGAAGTCCGCTATCTTTTATCTCCCCACCGTGACTTTGGACATTAACACACAAGTTGTACTGAGGAACTTGGTAGCATATGAAGCTTCAGCTATATTTGGGCCCCTAGTTTTTACAAGATACACCGAATTGATGAATGGAATCATAGACACCGAGGAAGATGTGAAGCTTCTGCGGCAAAGTGGGATCATCTCAAACCATATGAAGAGCGACAAAGAGGTAGCGGATATATGGAATGGGATGAGTAAATCAGTTAGGCTAACGAGGGTGCCAAAGCTAGATAGAGTTATCGAAGATGTGAATAAGTACTACAACAGGAATTGGAGAATCAAAACAAGCAAGCTTATGAAGAACTACATATTTAATTCATGGAAGCTCCTCACCCTTCTTGCAGCCATTCTGCTCTTGTTAATGACCGCGTTACAGGCCTTTTGTTCAGTCTATACCTGCAGTCGTTGGTTTGGTGACCTGAAGTTTGAAGAAAACTAGTTCTGTCATTTAGCTCTGTATATCTAATGTTGTTATCCAATTCTTCTTGAATTCTTATTGAAAGTTTTGTAATGAGGGTTTCTCCTTCTTGTAAACAAGGCTATCAATATATGGCCTAAATAAAGCAGTCGCAAGTTTAACTTGAATTTTGAGAGTGCAAGAAAACAAGAGGACTAGTTTGGTTGGTACACTTTCATAAAAAAAGTTTGTTGACACACCTCCCCTTGGAACGTGATCCGGAGGGAGGTTCTATATATATTTGGAAGGTAGCAAACCAGTTCACTTCTGAAAAAAGGAAATCATTAGAAAAAAAAGGAAGGGCAAAGAGATCCGTTCATAAATGTGCGTCTGAGATATCATAGGGGGCCAAATTAATTGTTGTTTTCTTGACTCCACATATTTTATGCATAAACGTTCGGTGTCATGCGATGATTAAAGAATATTCTTCTTTAATTATGTAGGTACGTACTAATTTATAAAGAGACACCGACAAATTTCAAACATGCTTTAAAAACTAAAATGCATTTAATATATCAAGTACCAACAACTACTTGTGCCCCTCTGAGGTCATGAGCTTCATGCTAGAAGACCCTAAAAACTATACATATATATTTAAATGTTTAAGAGAATATTCATACAAAAAATTCTCTCTCTCTCTCTCTCTCTCTCTCTCTCTCTATATATATATATATATATATATATATATATATATATATATATATATATTTATATTTAAAAAATATTTATTTTATATACATATATATATTTTTTATTTTTTTTGTATATGTAGCCACATCATGTAATACCATTAAAAAATTAATGATTTAAAGTTTAAATGATTCAAATATCTTTATGAGTAGATATTCAACAAAAAGAATTATAAAGATATATATATATATATATATAGTAATTTTATAAAAATATTCATATAAATTTAAATATTTAGAAGGATATACATGCAAAAAAATTTTAATTTAATTTTTATCTATTTCTTGTAGATAGATTCAAGCCTTCCTACTATACAATGTAGTAATATATTACATAATATAACAATATGACGACGATATTATATAATATTTTATATATTAAAATATTATATTATATTTTATTTTTAGGTAAGATGGGATGACTATGTCCATCTTATAACAACAAGATATACCTTATGTATTTCATAAAAATATTTTTGATAAAATTTTTTAAAATAAGATATAATAAGATTATACATTTTTATTATTATATAATATCCAAATCCATAACTATATCTATTATGTACAAATGTATAAGTTATCCATCTAATATTAGGTTTAGACACTTTTCTCAGAAGCATATTATTACATATTAGAGGAAACATAGATGGTTATGATCTTTCTATTTTTTAGATAAAATAATTTTGATCTATCATTTGATAAAGAATTTTTTTACGTATATATCCTCTTAAACATTTCAATTTATATAAATATCTTTTCAAAATTGATATTTGTATGTATACTCTCATAAAATATTTTTTTTGTATATATATCTATATCATCTATTGCCGTTGAAAATTAATGGTTTAACATTAAAATGACTAATATACTCTTACGAATAGATATATAAAAAAAAAATTATAAGGATATATATATAAATAGTAAATTTATGAAGATATTTATGTAACTTTAAATATTTGGAAGGATATACATGCAAGAAAACTCAAATTTAAAATTTTTTGTGCATAATACATCTCTATTGGCTTGTTAATTAAATTCTTATTTTAATAGAAAAAATTAATATGCATAACTAAAATAATGAATATACTTAATTCTTTTCTTGTAAATATTTAAATTTGTGTGAATACCTAAAATTACTATTTGCATATATACCCTTATAAATTTTTCTTTTTGTACATCTATCTATAAGAATATTTTAGTCATTTTAATTTTAAACTGTTAATTTTTAATAGTATTAGATGATATGGATATACATACAAAAAATAATATTTAATGAAGATATATATATAGATATCAATTTTGAAAGAATTTCCATATAAATTGAAATATTTAGAAAGATATATATATAAAAATATATATATATATATATATATATATATATATATATATATATATGTAGAGAGAGAGAGAGAGGGGGGGGGGGGGGGGGGGTGGTGTGAGGGAGAGGAAGGGAGGAAGGAAAGGATATACAGATTAGACTACGGTACTTAGAGCCAAATTCGATTGAATCCCTCGCCATCCACTCTTCATGGATCTCGCGGCCACCAACCGAAACTTACTGGCCACTTTTCTGTTTGACCGAGGAAAATCAAAAATATATATATATTCATTCCGACGATATGGGAGGTCACACATGTGCTAAGTTCCTTTTGTTTGAATCTCTCTCCATTCATACCACCGAACCACCCTCTCTTTCTCCAAGGAATCTCGCTATTTGTCTCACCGAAATCCCAAACCCTCCGGATTTTTTTTAAAAATAATATTTTTTAATAAAATATTTTAAAAATATGATAGTTCGAAAATTATTTTCGAAACTACCGTCTCACCATTATCTCAGTTGAAATTATGAGTTGAATCTACGATTTCAAGTCCACATGGCCATCTGATATGCAGTAAAAAAAGATTAAAATCATAGGTTCAACCCACGATTTCACTGAAGTCGTGGGCTGAGCCCATGGTTTCTTCTTTTTTTTTTTTTTTTTTTCTGGTTGTTTCTCGTTCCCTCTTCTTTTTTTTCTTTCTTTTTTATCCTTTCCCGCGTACGGCCACCTTTCATTTTTTTTCCGCTCCGCTCTACTGAGGAGCATGGATGGAGGGACATAGGCGGTCGTCGGTGCTCGTGCGGACCCATAAGGGCTCGAATTTATCGGAATCGAAGGAAGGAGAAGGGATGGTGGCAGCACGGCACCGCGGATGGTGCGAGGGGTGGTTGCGCAGGGTCCGGGAGGCACCTAGAGCCGGAGAGGGGAGGCGAAGGGGGGGTTGGTGGTGCCATAGCTAGGAGAGGAGAGAAGAGGGGTTTTGGTAGACATGTCGAGGTGGGTGCGGCGTGAACAGTGGGTGCGGCGGGGCCGCGCAGATGGCCGTGGCCTGGGCCTCACGCAACGGGGTGGTGGGGGGAGGCGGCGGGAGGAAGAGAAGGGAAGGGAAGGGGAAAAAAGAAAAAAAAAGTATTTGGGATGGGGGAGGAAAAAAAATATTATTATTTTATTATTAATAATAATTTGAAACAAAAAATATATTAATTTTAAAATAATAATAATAAAATTATTTTTTTTCAAATATTATTTTAAAAAATATTTGTATTATTAACTTAAAAATTCTATTTGTATAATAACATATTATTTTTAAAAATTTATTTCAAATAATTAATAATAAAATATTATTTTTAAAATAATAATTTATTATTAATAATAATTTGAATAATAATAAAATATTATTATTTTATTAAAAATAAAATAAAATTATTTGATTAATAATAAATTATTATTTTAATATTATTATTATTATTATTATTATTTTATTAATAATATTATATTATATAAAAAGAGTAATGTGTAAGCGGAGGATCCACGGGCTTTTCTATCTCCCTCAGTCGGAGGGGGGATCGTGGTGGGGGTCCCACGGGCAAGCAAAGGGTGGATGGTGGAACTGAGCGAGCGAGGGAGTACTAACAATTAGCATGAGCATGGATAGAGGATAGAAGGGGTAGAGGATGGAAGGGCTCAATTCCATCGCCCGACGGAGTGTCATGCTCTGTTTGTGGATAATTTATTAGGTTTGATTTGATTCAGATCTCGAAATATATTATTTTTAAAAAATAATAAAAATATTATTTTTTAAAAAATAAATTAGTATATTATTATTTTTAAAATAAAAAAATAATATGATATTATTTTTGAATAATAATAAATTTATATTTTCTAAAAAAATATTATTATTATTTTTATAATATTTTATTTTTTAAAAATAATATTTTAAAAAAATATATTATTTTCATCTCTTATCCCTCCCCTACTTTTATTTTTTAAAATATTATTTTTTTCTAATTTTTTAAAATACTACTTTATTATTATTAAAAATAATATTTTAAATTATTAATAATAAAATAATAATATATTTTTTCCTCCCCTTTTTCAATTTTTTTTTCTTTTTTTCCCTTCCCTTCCCTTCCTCCTGCCACCTCTCCCCCCCCACCCCCTGTCGTGTGAGGCCCAGGCCACGAGCATCCGTGCTGCCCCAGTCGCAGTCTTGCCCCACCGCCATCTGTGCCACCCCACCATCCATGCTGCACCCGCCGTTCGTGCTGCATCTTGCTCTGCGTGACTACCAAACCTCCTCTCCTTCCTCCTTTAGCTCCGACACCACCAACCCCCCTCACCTCTCCCCTCCTCGGCCTCCGGCACCTTCCGCACCCCGTGTGACCGCCTCCTGCACCCTCCATGGCCCCACCCTCCCGTCATCCCCTCTACTTTTCTCTCCCAGTCCTGGCAAACCCAAGCCCCCGTGATTTTGTGCGAGCCCCGACGACCGCTCGTGCCCTTTTGTCCATCCTCCTCGATAGAGCTTTGCGAAAAAAAAAATGAAGGGCGGCCGCATGCAGAAAAAAAAAAAAAAAAGCGAAGAAGAGACAATGAATAATTAAAAAAAAATGTAGGCTTAGCCTACGATTTTATAAAATCGTGGGTTGAGCTTACAATTTTAAATTTTTTTGATTTACGTTAAATGACTATATAGATTTGAAATCATGGGTTCAACCCATGATTTCAGTTGGGATGGCGGTGGAGCAGTAGTTTCGAAAATAACTTTCGAACCACCATATTTTTAAAATATTTAATTAAAAAAAAATTATTTAAAAAAAAATCTAAAACCCTCCGCACATGCAGCACCCCCCCCGCCCCCCCAAGTACAACCCGTCTTTCTCCATGTACAGTAGACCTCCCACATATCTCTCTCGCCGAAATCCTAACCCTCAACCTCTCCCACTCGTAGATTCCCAACCCCGACTCCATCATCAAAACATCGACCTCCCATCTCTCTCTCTCTCTCTCATCGGAAGGAAGACCAAGCCCCCATCCTCTCTCTTTCGCTGGGACCCCAGGCTCCCACCTCTTTTTCTCTCACCAGAACTCCAACTCTCCCACCTCTCTCTCTTTGCTGAAATCGCAACCACCCCATCCCTCTCTCTCTTGGTCGAAGGAAAACTTTTCCCCCTCCTCCCACCTATTTATCTCTCTATCTCTCTCTCGCCGGAACCCCAATCCCAAGCTTCTCTGCCTCTCCCTTATCATACCCCAACCATCCACCTCTCAATCTCTCTCTCTCTCTCTCTCTCTCTCTCTCTCTCTCTCTCTTGCTGGAATCCCAACAACCCCACAGCTCTCTCTTGACTGAAGGAAGCCCAACCCCCCAACCTCTCTCTCTCTCCCTATCCCCGTTGAATCACTCACCTCTCTCTCTCTCTATCACCAGAAGGAAGCAGCCTCTACATCCTCACTACAAAACTCCATTTTTTCAATTCTACGCTGGTTTGGTAGATCGGAGCTAATAATTTTGCATATGCTCTAGTTTTTTTTGCGTAGAATATATACTCTAGTTTAAGTCTATCAAACATAAGTCAAATTATCATGCCTCGAATCGGGCATGCGACAAATACCACATATCAGCAAGATGAGCCTTATAAGATGTAAGGTTATAGATTAAATCATAAAAAATTTAAAATGATGCTAATAATACTGAACCTTGGATCTTTAAAAATTAATTTAATAAAAATTTAATTAAATTATTTTTTATAAGACATATCTTTATGTAACATAAATCATAATATTATATCTCAATAAAATATCCAAACTACATCAAATTAAGTTAGAAATTTGAAAAACATAAAATCTCTAGACGATCCAGCATACTCTCCCCGTATCCTAAGTAATCATGACTCATGATTTGAAACATAGAAAAAAAAGAGAATATATATAGTAAGCTTTACTAGCCCAGTAAACAACATAACATATCAAAATAGATTTTAAACATACTAAGTAAATAAATTATATAATATTGATCGAAAAAAATAAAGTTTAAATAATATATATTTCTTTAAAAATAATTATTTTTCATAAACTGGTAATAAACTCATTCAAACTATGGCCACATAACCTAGTGGCATAGACCTGATAATAGAAATACATTACATAAAATGCTAGATAATAGATACCACTATTCTAATCGTCGGTGGCTCCATGTCGAAATTAGTTTCTTAGATTACAAGTCAACAAATCAAATGTATAATCTCCATTAGTAGGGCCACATTACAACTATATTGAGAACATATATAAAAGCAATTTCACAAACTCTCTAATTAGATTTTCTAAATCTATTTTTTAAAGTAGATAATATATTCATAATAAATTATTTACAATAATAAATTAATACATGCTTGATCTATTTTGTCAGATTGGATAAACTAATTATTATTTTTTAAAAAAATTTTTGAAAACACATTTGAAGCATTAGATTACTTACCTCGTCATATTTCAAAATCCAAATTTAATCAAATGGATCAGATACATATATTTAAAGTCATTAAAATTTAATTAATTTAATAGTCCATATCTTAGAAGTCCTTCAGATAGAATCTAAATAGAACAAGAGAGTGAAACAACCCAACAAAGGCATGGCTAGGGGTGGCTTTATACTCAAATCAAGATAAATCAAAAATAAACCAGCCAAGTGATATAACCCACCGGCACTAAGTCAACTAGTTTCGGTGACTTTAAATCAATGAAGATCAAAGTGGGATACAAGTTGGATACCACAATCGAGTATGACTATAAACCACGATAGAAGCTGGCGCACTGCCCGACAACGGTGCTTAGGACCCTTGTATTGAGAACAGTATGGGTTGCAAGAGAGACTTTGGGATCACCTGCTTTCTAGAGAGAAAAAAGATGTATAGAAAGAGAAAAAAATCAAATGAAAGAAAGAGAAAGGCTAGAGAGAGGAAAACCTTTGTAGAGAGAGAAATAAGAAAGCCAAGATAGGGTGAGGAATTTGGGAGAGGGGAAACCAACTCTTTTTCTTTTCTTTCTTTCTTTTCTTTTCTTTTTTTCTTTTCATCTCTCTCTCTCTACCTTTGTTTCCATGGTGAAACTGGGGATTGTTTTTTCCCTTTTTCTCTTGAAAAAGGGGAGCACCGCCAGCATGGCTGAGGTCGACGGTGGTGGAGCTACAACAGCATAGACCAAGGATCTCAGACCGGTCGTTAGCAATGACTTCCGATGCCTGAAAAACCAAAAAGAGAAGGAGAAAAACTAAGAAAAAATAAGGATAGGGAGAAATCCGGCGATTGCTGGCTGAAGACCAAGCTTTGGTGGCCAAAAAAAGAGAAAAGGGTGTAAGAAAGATTTTTAACTTATCTCTAACAATATGTTTGGACATGATTCCAACAAACTTGATGGAAACTCTCAAAAGAAGAAGAGGAAAAAGAGAAAAAAATTCTTTTCGGCAAAGAACGATAGCCAATGGTGGGATTTTATAAGGGACATCGTCCCTTTAAATAGAGGTGGAGAGGGGAGGAGCTAGACTCCTCCCAGCCTTAGATTCCGAGTCCAATTGGGAGTCCAATGGGAGTCTTCTCTCTATTTTTCTTTTTTTTTTTTTGGCTGCCTTAAGATTTGTGCATTCAGATTTTTTTACTGGATTGGGGTATTACTCGAATGAAAACCCTATATTCATTCCTAGCATTAGTCCACCATATGCATCTGTGTGCATGTTTGGTTGTTATGACATGGTTGGTTAACCCTTCACATCAAGGAGAAGACCCTTGACGTTTCATTTTTCAGATCTTCTACACCTTTTAACCTTCATTTATCCTATATTGCAAGCATTACAATGGAGCTTCTTATTACTTTCAAGCTTTCTGTATGTTACTTGCCAAGTATTTCATACCAGATAAGTTTAGATAATGCTTGAGGATTAGGAAGCATATGTTAGAGTAGTTGCAAGGAATCTGGAATCTAGGTCTGGTAGAGGTAGTTGTCATACCCCAACAAATTCCTAAAATTCAGATGGAAAGAGAGAAATGGAAGGATATTCAGATTTGAAGCACACTCATGCGTGGAAGTTAGCAAAAAGATAGCGTTCCTCTATAACGATTGGACCTCCTGGGCAATGAACAAGTCCTTCGCAAAACTAACGGGATTATATGTGGAAAGACATGAGTGAAGGTCAATGGACTCATAACAACAAAGGCTCGCACAGAAGGCATTAACAAGGAGAGATCGTGGAGAAAATAAGAGTCAGAGAAGCACACTGTAGAATATGAAGAGGGGAACACAACTTTTAAAGGCCGAATAGAAGAGAGGTTGGAGTATCGTACTGCCCTCTGCATGGCCCTGTTCAGCTACTCATGTAAAGGCAAAACAAATCCATCTGTTCGTAACCATTTAGTAAATAATAAAATATGGGGGAGATCTTTCCTCTCCTCCATACACTTTCAAAAAAAAAAAAAAATTCCTAGAAGGCTGAGAGTGGTTGTCGGTTGTCCATGGTAAAAATGGCTGAGAGTGGCTGATTTGCTTGCTGGCAAAATGCCAGCTTGCTCAGTTGCTTGCTGCCTTTGTACCATCATGTACTAGCCAGTTGTCACCAATTGCAAACTTTGACACCAAGAAATCAAATCTGCAAGGGAGACATGATCAACAAGCTAAATCTATTAAAAAAGCATATGGAGTTAGCATGCTTACTTAAACTAGGGTAAGTTGAAATGTGGGTAAAAGTGGTTATAGTACTCAACTAAAAGAGCTTGGTGTACATGGTGTGATGGTCCAAAAAATTGTTATTTGAAATAAGCATTAAGAATTCATACATGGTGTACAAACGAGCATATTTTTCACCATGCATTCAAACACCAGGGTTCAACTATTTGCATATAAAAATAGAAAATAAAAGAAATCATATATGAACCCATTTAATGGTATCTCTTGCAATCATGTTCTTGACGGTGTGTCCTACTGACCTTGATTTGCACTCGTTGCAATATCTACACCTCCTTTCTTTGCATATTTAGTCCCGCACTTTCGTATATAATGTGCAGGAATGTGATGAACTTTTAGATAAATAAAGACTTTTAGGACATGAGTGCAAAGAGTACCATTAAATTCAAATATTAGATAAGTACATGTACTATTAGAAATTAATTTTTTAGCAAGGGACAAAATCTCTTGATGAAAGTCAAAAATCCCTTGATGAAGAGATTCACCGAGAAATTTTTAAGAGAAATCTATTCCTTGAATATATGATGTTGGTGATGAAGCGAAAATTTAGTGCAGGGGCAAAATGGTAATTTTAAAATTTTTTCAAAATTACTATTTTACAGTGAAATTATTAATTAATCTCATTAATTAATACTAATTAACCCTACACTAGGATCTAAATATGATACAACAGCATGCATTTAAATTTGAAATTCAAATTTGAATCAGTAAACGTTTTACAGTACTGTGTTCAGAACACATCACCTTTTGCGGGTAGTCGATCACCGCAATCTGATCACCGTCGGAGGGCTCTGATCATCACGTCGCAGCCACCCAACTGCCTGACCTCTGCGGATCGTCCACACGAAGCTCCCGTCTGATCAGCTCCTCACGAATGCTAGTTCGTGATTTCATCCTTTTGATGGTAGATGTTGATCGAACTCCTTCGATCGATGTGTGCCGACTTCTCGGATGCTCTGGATCATCTGCACAGTTACTTGAGAGGCTGATGGATCTCTCTCTGAAATTTGGTGGACTCACGACACTCGTGGCACACCAATCTCACTTCCCGAACCCTAGGTAGAAACCCTAGGGTACACACCAAAAACCCTGCGCCCAATTTTCTCTCTTTTCTTTCTTTTTCTCTCGGAAGGTTTTGGACCTTCACCTTGCGCAGAAGCCTTCCTCACGCCCCAAAGTTTCTCTCCTAATTTTTCTACGCACGTCCCACCTTTCACCTCTTTTTAAAACAACGTCGAACGTGTCTTATCCGCGTGAGAGGATAAAGACAAGAGGTTACACATTTGAATTCAAATCAAATTTGAATTCAAACGAAAACCAACTTATCCCTATCCTTTTGGACGTGAGAAGAGAAGGGGCGTGGATCTTTGTGCGTGGAAAAGTTTCACGAGAAACCTTTTCTCGTGTAAGTAATGTGGTGCACAAAATGGATAAGGATGAAAGGGCAAGTGATAAGTTATCCATTCAAATTCAAACATGCTTTGAATTTGAATGGCTAACTAATTAATTTATCCATCCATATGGCGCACAAATGAGGACGTGGGGAAGGGTTTTACGTGAGAAAAATTTCACGAGAAGTTTCTTCTCGTGAATTCAAATGGGTGCAAGGAAGTTGGATGACGCAGGGAATTTAAAACAAGGTGGTTTGATTCAAATTGAGCCAACCTAGTTTAAAATAGGTTGAGCACAATTAGACCAAATTAAACCCAACATAATTAGGCTTAATTAGGCTTAATAAAATCCTAATCAAATCAAGAATTAACTAAACCTAACCCCTGATCAAATCAGGGACTAAACCACCTTAGCGATCAGGTCAACATTTAACCTAATCGGGTCAATCCAAACTGAATCCAATTCAATTGGACTTGATCCAAAAATAATTACTCAATCAAATTGAGTTAATTAGTGATTAAATTACTAATTAAACCTCTCATAAATGTTGAGTCCAAATCCGATGGGCAATCAGGCATCAGAGACCATCGATATGAAACCCTGATCAAAGAGTTCAAATTTCAAATTCAAAATTCGAAATTCAAAATTTTGACCCCGGTACCCAAAATGTGTGGAACTCATGATTAGAGAATCCTAATTCTCAATTATAGAGTTTCAGATAGATAAGACTCATAATCAGCCATCAGATCAGAAAGGAACCTCTAATGTGTGTGACCCCGCAGGTTCGAACCTAAGCCGGTAGCACAGGAACTAATTTCTGTACTAATCGAAGTGACCATCTAGCAATGGTACCCGACGACCGGATAGGTCGAATAATCGCAATCGCAACATTCAGAACCTACGTGAATATGGTTACCGTATAATTCATCCCTTTTGACCCCTGTGTTTAGGATGACTCAGAGTTAAACTGTCAACCCTGATCATATCATCCGAATCGTGCTCAACTCAATTAGTCCTGTGACTCCTCACTAGGACTACCCTGGCCAAGGTTTTGCTAAATTGAAATACGACTGTACACAGCTCCTAAACTGGAGTGGTCAATCCCATCTTGACACACGCACCGACAAGTCAAGTACTTGACTACACCCAGCAACCTTTCGTCACTGAATTAGAAATTCAGGTAGTCCAGTGCCTAAGTGCAGTGAGTTGCTTGCAAGTCACCGTGGCGGTCTCAGGTCGGAGGGACATTTATACCCATATCCCATCGGAGCAAATCTTGACAGCAGAAATAGCTCCGGAGTTGGTCACGTTCAATGCAGATGTACCATTACATCTCACCTGTATGCCATACCAGTGTCTCCACACTCTTTGGTTATGAGGACAACCAACCCATATGGCACACAACGACCTATGCTCGATAAATATTATCGTCCTTGGTAACAACGTATCATTTGGTCGCGAACATGTTTAAGGACTAAACGACAAATCCTCCTTTGTCGAGTCTAAATAGTCCTAAGGACTTTACCACAACACA
This sequence comes from Elaeis guineensis, assembly GCF_000442705.2. NCBI lineage: Eukaryota > Viridiplantae > Streptophyta > Magnoliopsida > Arecales > Arecaceae > Elaeis > Elaeis guineensis. Next base: position 28,604,784 of record NC_025993.2, on the reverse strand, counting down.
GGAGTTCATTAGAAGATGAAACATTTGTGATGAAAAAATATCAAAATAACTTTTATTTATTTATAATTCATGTACTAATACAAAAGGAGCACAACCGTCAACAGACTGACGATTGGCTTTGGGACACTATTCCCAACAATCTCCCACTTGGCCTAAAGCCTATCGGTGCAGTATCTAATACCCATCTTCGACTTGTAGTCGTTGAACTCCTTCACCGCAATGGCTTTAGTGAATGGGTCGGCCAGGTTCTCCTTCCCGTCGATCTTCTGAAGGTCGACGTCACCTCGATCCACGATCTCCCGGATGAGATGGTAGCGGCGCAGAATATGCTTCGTCCGCTGGTGTGCCTTTGGTTCCTTCGCCTGAGCAATGGCTCCAGAGCTGTCGCAGTAGAGCAGAACTGGACCAACAAGGGAGGGTGCTACTCCGAGCTCGGTGATGAATTTTCTCAGCCACACCGCTTCTTTGGCAGCATCTGATGCAGCAATATACTCCGCCTCGCATACTGAATCAGCCACAGTGTGCTGCTTGGAACTCTTCCAGCAGACAGCCCCACCATTAAGGGTAAAAATAAATCCTGACACACTCTTGCTATCATCTCGATCAGACTGGAAACTAGAGTCTGTAAACCCTATAAGTCTCAAGTCCGATTCACCATATATAAGCCACTGGTCCTTAGTATTTCTCAAATACTTCAGGATGGTTTTAACAACCTTCCAGTGATTCTCTCCTGGATCAGATTGGTATCTACTCACTACCCCTAGTGAGTATGCCACATCTGGTCGTGTACATGTCATGGCGTACATGATAGATCCCACTGCCGAAGCATATGGAATCCTACCCATACGCTCTCTCTCTTGAGGTGTTGTCGGACAATCCCTCTTCGAGAGAGAAATTCTATGGCCTATCGGTAGATAGCCTTTCTTGGAATTTTTCATGCTGAACCTTTTCAGCATAGTATCAATGTACGTGGACTGGGATAAGCCAAGCAACTTTTTGGATCTATCCCTATAGATCCTCATTCCTAGGATGTAGGAAGCTTCTCCCAGATCCTTCATGGAGAACTGTGACGATAGCCAAATCTTTATTCCCTGTAATGCAGGGACATCATTCCCGATTAAGAGAATGTCATCCACATACAATACAAGAAATACTACTGCTGGACCATTAGCCCACTTATAAATGCAGGGTTCTTCTCCGTTCTTAACGAAGCCATACGTTTTGATCGTCCTATCAAAATGTATGTTCCAACTCCGAGATGCCTGCTTAAGTCCATAAATGGACCTCTGTAGCTTGCACACCTTAGACTCATCTGTGGATGTGAACCCTTCAGGTTGTATCATATACACCTCTTCGTCCAGCTCTCCGTTTAGGAAAGCTGTCTTCACATCCATCTGTCAGATTTCATAGTCCAGATGGACAGCTATCACAAGCATAATCCGAATGGATTTGAGCATTGCCACAGGAGAAAACGTCTCGTCATAGTCTATACCATAACGTTGACGATATCCCTTGGCAACCAGACGGACTTTATAGGTCTCCACCTTTCCGTCTGCACCCCTCTTCCTTTTGAAGACCTACTTACACCCTATGGGTTTTACTCCTTCGGGTGGGTCAACCAATGTCCACACATCGTTGACCTTCATGGACTCCATTTCGGATTTCATGGCCTCTAGCCATTTCTCAGAGTCAGGTCTCTGCATTGCATCCATGTAGGTGATCGGATCCTCATCATTTTCATCAAGTTCGATAGGATCACCATCCCGGACCAAGAAACCATAGTATCTGTCCGGTTGATGTGGTACTCTACCAGACCGCCTTAAGGGTGCATAATCAATGGGCTCCGGATCTGATCTAATCAAATCCGGTTCAGGTTCAGTAACATGTGTCGGTTTTTCCACCTGTCGAACTTCGTCAAGTTTGACTTTAGAGGCAACAGTTCCTTCACTAAGGAACTCCTTTTCTAAAAAGATTGCCTTAAGGCTGACAAACACCTTTTGCTCATCAGCAAGGTAGAAATAATACCCTTTGGTCTCTTTTGGGTACCCTATAAAATTACACTTGTCAGACCTAGGTCCAAGCTTGTCTGTAATTAAACGTTTAACATAAGCCGGACACCCCCAAATCCTAAGGTGCGAGAGTACTGGCTTACGTCCTATCCATATCTCATATGGTGTTTTGGCTACAGACTTACTCAGAACTCTATTTAGAAGGTAACAAGCCGATTCGAGCGCATATCCCCAGAGGGAGATCGACAGACCAGCAAACCCCATCATGGATCGAACCATGTCTAACAGGGTCCGATTCCTCCTTTCAGACACACCATTATGCTGTGGTGTTCCAGGAGGAGTCCACTGAGAGAGAATCCCATTCTCCCCTAGATATGTCAGAAATTCATTGGAAAGGTATTCACCTCCTCGATCAGATCGAAGAGTTTTAATACACTTCCCAGTTTATTTTTCTACCTCATTTCGGAATAGTTTGAACATTTCAAATGATTCCGACTTATGCTTCATTAAATAGACATACCCATACCTAGATAGATCGTCTGTGAAGGTTATGAAGTAGAAAAATCCACCTCTTGCACTTGAGCTCATGGGTCCACATACATCAGAATGTACCAGACCTAAGAGTTCACTGGCTCGCTCACCTTTTCCAGTAAAAGGTGACTTGGTCATCTTTCCAAGAAGACAGGACTCACAGGTTGGAAGTGATTCACAATCACTAACTTCAAGAATTCCTTCTTGAGCCAACCTGTTTATCCTGTTCTTATTGATATGACCTAGCCTACAGTGCCAAAGGTAGACTTCTGACATATTATCTATTCTAGAGCGTTTACCGAATTTTTGAACCACATTAACAGGCTGTGATAGTAAGTAAATTCCATTATTTATTTGTCCAACAAATATTGTAACACCATTCAAAATGATATTGCAAATATTTCCTTTTATTAAAAAATCATAACCGTACATGGCCAAAAGGCCTACAGAAATAATATTTAATAAAAAACTTGGACAATAGTGACATTCACTCAGAATTACATTACGAGAATTGATTACAAGACTCATGATTCCTAAAGCTAGAACTGGAACTTTGCTTCCATCTCCAACATTCAGGAACCTCTCGCCTTCATCAAATCTCCTACTGACCTGCAGACCCTGCATCGAATTACAAATATGATAAGGGCTTCCGGTATCCAATACCCAGGCAGTAGTATCACAAATCGAAAAGTTGCAAGGAGTTATCATATAATTACCTTGCTTCTTCTTTGGCCTGTTCGGATCCAGGGAGGCAATGTATTGAGGACAGTTCCTCTTCCAATGCCCGTGCTTCTTGCAAAAGAAGCACTCCGCCTGGCTCTGGTCATGCTTGCGCTTCTTGGTCTGACCCCGTGCTACTGTCCCAACATGAGATTGCACCTTCTTATTTTTCTTCTTCTTGTTCTTCTTCCCTTTCCCAAAGGGTTGACGACGAGAAGAAGACCCTCCCACTACATTCACCGACTCCTTATGGAGTTGGTGATCCTTCTCAAAGTTCTGCAGCAACCCCAACAATCCGTGGTAGTTTACTGCAGGCTTTGTCATTCGAAAATGAGTAAGGAATGGGAGGAAGGACTTGGGCAAGGAATTAAGGATCGCATCCTTACCGAGCTGCTCGTGCAGAGGAAAGCCCAATTTGCTTAGGCGCTCAATCATCTCGATCATATACAGTACATGATCAGTGACTGAGGCCCCATCCCTCATCCGAGCATTGAAAATAGCACAACTAGTTTTGTGCCTTTCAACGTCGTCAGGCGTGCCAAAGGAGTCGTTCAACATTTGAAGCATCTCCTGTGGCTGGGCATTCTCAAACCTTCGGCTGAACTCGTCATTCATTGCTGCCAGCATAATACATCGAACGGTGGTGCGGTCATTGAGCCACTTCAAGTAAGTGTCTCGGATCGCTTTACTAGCGTTCGGAGCTGGCTCCTCAGGTGCTGGATCCGTTACTACATAAAGGATCCGTTCATGCTCAAAGATAATTTTCAATTTTCGATACCAGCTATCGAAATTGGGTCCCATGAGCTTGTCATTATCTAATAATGACCGGAGCGACAGGGTAGTGGCCATAGCTGCTTAAAGAAAAACGAGATCTCTATTAGTACATAAATTAATACTAAAGACTTGGACTTTAGTCTAAAGTTTTTCCCAATATTTTTACGAACTGGTAGCCTCATCCTCCAATTCGAGAAATTACTTTAATTCCTTAATGGGTACTAGAATCCACACAGACTACACACGAGCCCAACTTTGGTTGGTCAACCCATGTGCATCTATGGGTAGGTTCTTAACCAGTTGTTTCTCTAAACAACTTCTAGTAATTTATTTTGCCCCAGAACCTAATCAGTAGGCTTTGGCCTCCACTGAAAAGATCTGGTTAGGTCCAACCATTAACATGACTTAATTTAGTGAATCGGACCAATAAATGATCAGGCCCGACTTTGGCCGGCCAACCTAACCACCATCAGAAAGACTCAATCAAATTATCATATTATGAATAATAATTCCATTAGCCAATGAGCACCAGGCCTTTGGGCCTCCAATGATCATTGAACTAATGGACTCATTATCATTCACTTAATGGGAGGCTATGACTTAGTTATCATTATAACTTAATCATTTTAGGGACCTAATAATTTTGAGGATTTTATTAAAGAATAGTAGAGAAGAAATCATCCAGCCAATTTCAATCCTCCCACTGACTTCACCAAGTCAGATTAAAAAGGATTTAATTAAAGCTGGCATTAGGAGCACCTAAATCAGTCATACTGATTTACCTAATGACATGGGTGAGCTCTAATCACCAAGTGATCTAATCAAAATCTAACTTACCAGATTGGCCAGGTAAGTGAGATCAGTGGTGGGGATTTGCCATTAACTCGTCAATGATCGAATCAATGCGAGTAGCTCCCGCTTAAGAACCACTGGTCAAAACTGCCAAACTTACCTTAGACACCAACCGGTTCATTAGTTTTAATTTTGATCAACTTAGTAAATAGAGCTCCACCGCGTAGCCATGAATTAAGTCCATCTTGGTCTAGTTAAAGACATGGACCCATTCAACTACAACTATTGAAGTTGAGTCTAGAGTATCCTTGACCTAATCTAATTCAACTTTTGATTAGATTTGACCAATTACTCCAATTAGTCTATTTTTTTAAACTAACCTTAGGTCTAACCCAATTATGGACCTAATTCATCTAACCCATTGACCCAAAAGTTTATGCAATTGTCTTAGGTCTTAATTCACAATTCTAGACCTACTAGACAATACTTAATTCTTTTAATTAAGTACTTGGGCTGATGGGTCAGGGTTTGGCATTTCGAAAATAATTTTCAAATTTGAAAGATTTTATTTTTTGTTCACCAAATGTGTTAACTCATTTCACAAACGGGTCAGCACATTTCATAAACAGCAATTCTATTGCTCATTTCATAACAGAAAATAACTCAAAATAAATCATAAATTTTCTTTTAGATCTAATCTAACACATTCATGATAAATTTCTTAATTAAGTCCTTTCGCTGCTTCATCGGCATGGGATATAATTGCATCGACACCCCTACCGCCATAGGAGACCCCATCGAATGGGAAGAGAGGGCCTTTAAACCCTACTTTTTTCCTATGACCGGACGGCCATGGCAACCAACCCAATTAGATTACTTGCTACTTGGATCATGTATATCTAAATATACAAAATTTAAAATTTAAATTTTGAATTTCAAATTTCAAATTTCAAATTTCAAATTTTAAATTTCAAATTTGAGATTTCAACCAAATTTCAAATTTCGAATTTTCAATCTTTGAATTTTAAATTTTGAATTTTGAATTTCAAATTTTGAATTTCAAATTTCAAATTTGAGATTTCAACCAAATTTCAAATTTCAAATTTTGAATTTTGAATTTCAAATTTCAAATTTTGAATTTCAAATTTCAAATTTCAAATTTCAAATTTCAACCAAATTTCAAATTTCAAATTTTGAATTTCAAATTTGAAACTTCTAACAAATTTCAAATTTCAAATTTCAAATCTTTTTGAATTTTGAATTTCAAATTTTGAATTTCAAATTTAAACTTATAGATTACACCTTAATCTACGCATGCATATGTATATCATATTCTAGAACCTGCTCTGATACCAATTGAAGCGAAAATTTAGTGCAGGGGCAAAATGATAATTTTAAAACTTTTTCAAAATTACTATTTTACAGTGAAATTATTAATTAATCTCATTAATTAATACTAATTAACCCTACACTAGGATCTAAATATGATACAACAGCATGCATTTAAATTTGAAATTCAAATTTGAATCAGTAAACGTTTTACAGTACTGTGTTCAGAACACATCACCTTTTGCGGGTAGTCGATCACCGCAATCTGATCACCGTCGGAGGGCTCTGATCATCACGTCGCAGCCACCCAACTGTCTGACCTCTGCGGATCGTCCACACGAAGCTCCCGTCTGATCAGCTCCTCACGAATGCTAGTTCGTGATTTCATCCTTTTGATGGTAGATGTTGATCGAACTCCTTCGATCGATGTGTGCCGACTTCTCGGATGCTCTGGATCATCTGCACAGTTACTTGAGAGGCTGATGGATCTCTTTCTAAAATTTGGTGGACTCACGACACTCGTGGCACACCAATCTCACTTCCCGAACCCTAGGTAGAAACCCTAGGGTACACACCAAAAACCCTGCGCCCAATTTTCTCTCTTTTCTTTCTTTTTCTCTCGGAAGGTTTTGGACCTTCACCTTATGCAAAAGCCTTCCTCACGCCCCAAAGTTTCTCTCCTAATTTTTCTACGCACGTCCCACCTTTCTCCTCTTTTTAAAACAACGTCGAACGTGTCTTATCCATGTGAGAGGATAAAGACAAGAGGTTACACATTTGAATTCAAATCAAATTTGAATTCAAACGAAAGCCAACTTATCCCTATCCTTTTGGGTGTGAGAAGAGAAGGGGCGTGGATCTTTGTGCATGGAAAAGTTTCACGAGAAACCTTTTCTCGTGTAAGTAATGTGGCGCACAAAATGGATAAGGATGAAAGGGCAAGTGATAAGTTATCCATTCAAATTCAAACATGCTTTGAATTTGAATGGCTAACTAATTAATTTATCCATCCATATGGCGTACAAATGAGGACGTGGGGAAGGGTTTTACATGAGAAAAATTTCACGAGAAGTTTCTTCTCGTGAATTCAAATGGATGCAAGGAAGTTGGGTGACGCAGGGAATTTAAAACAAGGTGGTTTGATTCAAATTGAGCCAACCTAGTTTAAAATAGGTTGAGCACAATTAGACCAAATTAAACCCAACATAATTAGGCTTAATAAAATTCTAATCAAATTAAGAATTAACTAAACCTAACCCCTGATCAAATCAGGGACTAAACCACCTTAGCGATCAGGTCAACATTTAACCTAATCGGGTCAATCCAAACTGAATCCAATTCAATTGGACTTGATCCAAAAATAATTACTCAATCAAATTGAGTTAATTAATGATTAAATTACTAATTAAACCTCTCATAAATGTTGAGTCCAAATCCGATGGGCAATCAGGCATCAGAGACCATCGATATGAAACCCTGATCAAAGAGTTCAAATTTCAAATTCAAAATTCGAAATTCAAAATTTTGACCCCGGTACCCAAAATGTGTGGAACTCATGATTAGAGAATCCTAATTCTCAATCATAGAGTTTCAGATAGATAAGACTCATAATCAGCCATCAGATCAGAAAGGAACCTCTAATGTGTGTGACCCCGCAGGTTCGAACTTAAGCCGGTAGCACAGGAACTAATTTCTGTACTAATCGAAGTGACCATCTAGCAATGGTACCCGACGATCGGATAGGTCGAATAATCGCAATCGCAACATTCAGAACCTACGTGAATATGGTTACCGTATAATTCATCCCTTTTGACCCCTGTATTTAGGATGACTCAGAGTTAAACTGTCAACCCTGATCATATCATCCGAATCGTGCTCAACTCAATTAGTCCTGTGACTCCTCACTAGGACTACCCTGGCCAAGGTTTTGCTAAATTGAAACACGACTGTACACAGCTCCTAAACTGGAGTGGTCAATCCCATCTTGACACACGCACCGACAAGTCAAGTACTTGACTACACCCAGCAACCTTTCGTCACTGAATTAGAAATTCAGGTAGTCCAGTGCCTAAGTGCAGTGAGTTGCTTGCAAGTCACCGTGGCGGTCTCAGGTCGGAGGGACATTTATACCCATATCCCATCGGAGCAAATCTTGACAGCAGAAATAGCTCCGGAGTTGGTCACGTTCAATGCAGATGTACCATTACATCTCACCTGTATGCCATACCAGTGTCTCCACACTCTTTGGTTATGAGGACAACCAACCCATATGGCACACAACGACCTATGCTCGATAAATATTATCGTCCTTGGTAACAACGTATCATTTGGTCGCGAACATGTTTAAGGACTAAACGACAAATCCTCCTTTGTCGAGTCTAAATAGTCCTAAGGACTTCACCACAACACAGGAGTTCATTAGAAGATGAAACATTTATGATGAAAAAATACCAAAATAACTTTTATTTATTTATAATTCATGTACTAATACAAAAGGAGCACAACCGTCAACAGGCTGACGATTGGCTTTGGGACACTATTCCCAACAGGTGAAAGTCTCCCTCGAAAATTCCTCAGTAATTACGAAGGGATTGAAAAATTTCAGCGAGAGAATTTTTCTTGGTGAAACTGAAGGCCATTTGCCAAAAATTGATTGTTTTTCAAGGAATTCACTAATCAAAATGCACTTAAAAATCCATTGATAATTACCAAAGGATTCATCAGGTGAATATCCCTTGCTAAAAATTGACCAGCTGGATGATTTACGAAAAACTTATCCCTTATATATCCCTTAGTGATAACCCTTGACCGTCTCTTAACGATGGTTTGACATTTGTTAAAAAATCCTTTGGTAATCCTTTAGTAAAATTTTCATCTAGCATTCTATTTTTTTTATAAATCCCTTAGTAAAGGGAAGACTATTTTACAAATATATTAGTAGACCTATATATATCCTAATTCTCAATATATCAACCATAACCCAATATTTTATAACACAAAATAATACATCAATACATTTGAGAAAACATATTTCCATAAAGCATCCACAAAATATAATTTTAATATCCATCAAAGTTTCAATCCATAAACAAACACAATATATCAAAATATTAAACAATTTAACTCCAATTAGTTTCCAATATTAAATATAAGACTGCATCTAATAAGTCCATATCCAAAAATCAATCATATAGAGGATCGATTGGAGGGATATCAGACTGGATTCTTTCTTGTGGAAGAGATGACAACTGCTCAGATGATATAAAATCAAGACTAGAAATAAGAGATCATAGCATCTCCCTATACTGAGGGTTTATTAAAGCCGGTACAATATGCTCTTACGTCATCTCCATAGCTCCAGAGCAGCAGAATAGACAGTAGATGCTCTCCCTAAAGGACCATCTGGTTGAGAAGTAGAGCATGATATAGGAGTCCTCGTGAGTACACTGGATAAATGTGCATTTAGTCTAAATCCATATACCTTATTCTTAAAAATACCTCCTGTAGCTTCTACCCATATAGTAGCATCAAATGAAGGTTGTGAACAATCTTTGAGCTATACTTTTCTATAAGAGCAGCCTTATATGTCTCCTGCAATATTACATTAAAAATGCTCAGACCTTTAAAAAAATTGAATAAGTAAATATCTTTATTTTATGGATGATATATATAAAAACAAGGCAAACAAAATAATAATAATTTATGTGTTAATATAATATCATCACTCTACAAATCTAAATATCTAAAATCTATTAGATATTTCTTAAAAGTTCAGCAGAGTTTATCTTAAAACTATGACTTTCAAAAATAACAAACACATAACCTGTTAATAATGCAAACCAACCATTCAATACTTATAGATATACTTATGGATATATATATCAATATATATTAATATATAGATATACTTAAATAAAAAATTGAGAACCTATGCTAACTTTCTTAGATTTTGTATTCACAAACTCATCTATCCTTTATTTTTTTGTGGATGTAATTAAAAGCATTGCAATAGTAGATTCTACACCATTCTCTTATGTCTGTAATAAATTATTATATTATAAATATATGACTGAATATAAATATCAATAATAATAATAAATAATTAATAAATTACCGTCAAGACTCCTATGAATCAAAAAGTGTAAGGTAATATGAATATATAAGCCAAACACACAATATGTCCAAATACGACAAGCAGTATGTCCAACCGTGTACCTCAAAACACGTGCAGCAGGAGCAATGCATCCCACTCAACAAAAGTACGGCAATGCATTAAATATGATAAGAGAAATATAAACTAATCATATACATAGAACCAATAAAAAAAATAGAAAATAAGAAACTTGCGGAATCAGGGATATAGCAGTCCCAAATTCTAGCATTGTGTCCAAACAATGTGAGGTTTGCTGCAACATAATGACCAGGAATGTCACCAAGATCACCAAAATCTGGCCTTTGATCACTAACTATCCAGACACCAGCACTATCCTAACAATAAAGCCAAACATAATGCACAAATTATTATAGAACTTCAGGACCTAGGGTAACAACAACCAATGTACTAAAAACCTCATGTCATTGAAAAAACAAAAGATAATAGGAGACAAAGCTAGCTAGCTTATTCATCTGCGATCATCAGTGTTGCTGTAGGGCTCGAAATTTGGAGTAGAGTGGATTGACTTGAGTAAGATTGGGCTCAAGTGATCCTTACAATCTGACGTGAACTCCTCCAATCTACAAAATCAGTCAAAAAATTAGGTGGGGATCCTTCGATTCTTGATCCTCCGATGTTTAAGTCAGTTCGAGCCTTGAGAACAGGAGTAGAAAAGAATGAAAGAGCAAGAGAGATTGAGGGAAACTGGAAGAGAACTATGTGGAAACTAAGAGTATGGCTCAATTTTCTACCAACAGAGTCTTCTCTCGTTTCAGAGAGCAGAACTTACTGATGGAAGATCCCTGACCCTCTATTTATAGAGAGGTTGAGAAGGTCGTTCCAGAGTTTGTGAGACTGTTAAAGGAGTTTGTTAGATGGTTAGAAAGCCATCTGTAAGTGAGCTGGCTTACAGCTGTGTATATGAGCTGAACATGAGATTATAACCAGATATGCCTTGGTTGAGAAAACCACCATGGGTGTTCGCAGAATGATTAAGTCTATCATTGTAATAGTTTACCTCGATAGATGATCGGGATGAAATGAAGATGTTATAACATTCATTTTGGATAAAAAGATACTAGAGTTCAGGTCGGTAACTATCCAACCTGAACATTTCTTTATTAGCTTAGACGTCATTCGGATAGAATGCAAGGATATCCTTTATTCGGATAGGTACAATACCGAGCTGAATCTGCTAATCAATAAATTAGTCTGTTGGGATCTAGTGCTTTCAGATTGATATCTCTTTGATCTCGTATGATGATGCTACGTGTCTTAAGGCTAGTTTAATACTCCAACACTTTGCCCCCCACTTTCTATATCCGAGGTGATAATCCTCTAATCAGACTAGAAAGTAGAAATATTTTCATAAGGTTGGGTTCTTGCCAATTTGGGAGGCATTTGTCATAGAGACTGATTTTTACTGATCAAGAGATCTTATCTCCACATTTGAATTTTGACTTGATTTTTTATCAACCAGGGATCTTATCTCTATGCTTGAATTTTCGATCCGATCTTCACCGATCAGGAGATCTTATCTCCATACTTGAATTTGGGTTCGGTCATTTACCGACTAAGAGATCTTATCTCTGTGCTTAAATTTTTGATTCAGTTTTTACCGATCAGGAGATCTTATATCTGCATTCAAATTTTGGCTCGATCGTTCACCGATCAAGAGATTTTATCTTTATGTTAGAATTTTTGATTTGATTTTCACTAATTAGGAGATCTTATCTCCATATTCAAATTTTGGTTTAGTCATTCACCGATCAAGAGATCTTATCTTCATATTTTATCTTGAGATTTTTTGAACTGGTGTTGCCGCTGCCTAGAATAAATGCATCGTACCTCGAGAGCATAAAAATTAATTACTTGGATAAAAACAAAGAGACTTGATCTTTCAAAAAATGATTCGCCTGATCTTCTATCATCATTGCTTTGACGGACGATTTGAAAATATCAAATAAGAGTGCGACATCTATCAATATCTAATTGGCTTATCGGCTTGGGCATGGATTGGTCCATTGTAGCAAAATCTGGGGGGAGATGTGCCTAACCGCCATCTGACCAAGCATTTGATTAATGCCAGATATCACAAATCGACAAAGAGATCAGTTAATCTAGACCATCAGTTTGCCCATAAAAAGTTTTTGCCCTCAGTCACTATTCATTTCTGCTGTTACCATGTGAAGGTGTTGCCAAATTATTTCTTGAAGCTTTCCTATGTTGAACGACCGTCGGAGATAGCAAGAAGCTTCACCGAAGTGGGAAGAAAAAGGGTTCATTCTCCATCTATTGGGAGAATTTCATCTGTCTCTTAAGTATCGATCCTCCCTCATTTGTTCTCTTTCAGCCGTAGGGTAGCCCTTCTTTCTCTTTCGATTCTTTTTATTTTTTCCTCATATTTTTCTTCGAAAAATATATCCAAGAGAGGTAGAGAGGGAAAAGAGACCATAAGTGACTCACAGATTAAGTCGATCTAGCCCTTACTAGCCATTGAGGTAAGAAATCTACCTCAGGAGAACTCTAAAATCAGTCCCATAGGTAAGGAGAGTTCAGATCACAGCGCAGAATCTTTTGTGCATGATCTTATAGACTACCTCAGTCTAGAGATAGAATGATCTATTTTGATCGAGGACAACCTCTTAACCCTTAAGAAAAAGTATGATATACCCGATGAGTATGAAATGATAGTATCGGATCTGGAAGGTCAGATATCTGAGCCTCCCAAGAGTTGCATAGCATTCTACGATGAGTCCCTTTGATTTGGCCTATGGTTCCCATTGCACCCCTTTTTCAGCATCGTCTTTGATTTTTATAAGATCCATCCCACTCAAATAACTCCGAACGTAATTAGGATGACTATAGTATTCATAATCATGTATAACTTCCTTCACATAGATCTTAGGATCTCTCTATTTAGATCCTTGGTCCATTTAAAAAGATATCCGAGTGAGAAGGGTTGGTGGTACTTTTCACTTTGAAAAAATTATAAATTTGGACTTCGCCTTCTCCCTTCGATTCACGATTAGAAAGACCATTTTTTCTTCATTTGGACTCCTATTCTATGGGGTTTTAGGACTTCTTAGGGATGTTCGGACACTAAACACAACTCCAATGATGAAATTCTCCCTAATGATGAGATGGCTCATTTAATCCTGATTACCACCAAAACACCCAAGTTATCTTCTCTGATAAATGATTAGGCATTGTATGATGCTGGTATCAGCCTACTCTCTTCGAGATAAGATCAAAGTATTTTACTCTTCAACTTTATTATTTCTTTTCTATCTTCATTATTTTGAAATGCCTGTCTAATGCAGAAATGAGATTCAATCTGACGAAGGTAGAAGAAAGGAAGAGGAAGGATCAACCAAAGCCATCTGTTATCAATCCCACACCGAAGAGAGTCAAAGGTGCGGTGCCTCCCCTCGCCCAAGCGGCATTGCGATCTTCTTCAGCGATCCCTTCTCCAACTAACTCAGGGAGGAGTGAAGCCTCTTGGGGATTACAAAATTCTTTTCGAGCCTTATCATTAGAATCTCCACCTCGCCAACCCGATGTGGTGAGGATAAAGAATAACACTACCCGACCTGCGCCGTGTTCCAAAGAGACCGGATGCAAACCGACCGCAACTTCTGCAGCCCCATCGAGTTCATCTGAGGGAGATGCCGTGACTAGGATGTCACTCTTGTAGCGACCCCAATTCGGTTGCGATCTTCTAAAGTTGGTGATGTCGATCGTCGATCTGGAGGCACGTCAGAAGAATAAGCCAGAGGAGATCGCCAACCACAGATTCGAACAGCTCATGCATGTGAGTTCTTTTTTTTTTCACTTTGATGAATGGCCGACCTGAACCTTTATCATGCAGGTCGCTTTCGACTTCAAGGTCATGTATGAGAATATGGCCTATTTGTTGAAGAATAAAGAGGTCATGGACGTCAATCTGATCATTCTCTAGGAGGAAAAAAAAAAGAGTCCGAACTCACTACGAAACTTAAACATCAACTTGAGAAAAAGCTGAAGGCATTGAAGGAGAAGAATCAAAATCTACTGGATCTTCAATGAAAGGTCAATGAATAGGAGAAAAAGATTGTTGATTTACATACTATCACTGAGAAGAATAAAGAATTGGAGCTGAGGCTTAGAGAGGCGGAAAAAGCCAATGAGGCTCATGAGAAGGCCATAAAGGCCTTGAAGAGGCAAATCAAGAAGGAGCAGGACAAGGAAGCTAAGGTGGTGGAGTTATACAAAGCCTCTGAGGAGTTCGAGGATGAAGTATTCGAGAGCTCTGAGGGTATATATAACTACGCATTCAGTCAATGCTGTAATCTGATCAAAAAATTATATCCCAAAATAGATATCTCTAAGGTCACTCCAAAGATGGCTATCGAGATGGGTGTAAAAGGGGATCTTGAGTCACCCCCTGAAGTAGCAGAAGAGCTAGTGAAGGAATCTGATCGGTCTCCTACCAGGATGAACACAACTGAAGCCATCACCATGAAGCCTATATCTATGGTACCTCCAGTAGAGATCGAAATCCTCAAGGCTGGCAAGAAGCCAGAGTCCACCCCAGTCCCAGAGCCTACTACCATCGATACTACTGGAAAGCTGGAGCAAGCCAAAAAAGAACCGACCAAGGAGAGCTCCAATGCGTCGGTGTGTTAGATGTATGTCCTAGAAGTCAATATAGCTGATACATTGTAATAAAGCTAGGACACAATTTTATACTTAATACATTGATTTGATTAATAAAAAGGTAAGTTTAATTTTTATTCAAGAGTGATGTGTCTTTGAATCATCCATGAAATTAATATTTCGATACATATTCTCAAAGTATTGAGAATTAGAGACATTATTTAATTCTTAAATGCTCCCAATCATAGTATCATCATAAGGACGGTGATCAATCTGGATAGACCGATACACAGATCATTTTTTTTGAAGTAAATGAGTCTCTGGTCTATAGTGTACAGATACTAAGTGATGAATACGGATAGTTGTTAAAGAACAACTAGTACTGAGCGTGACCATACGAGAGATCACTTAGATTTCTACTCGATCGTCAGTGATTGTCTCGATACTGTAGTTGTGTGAATAGTCCTTTGATCTACGATGGTATGACTGCTCACAGTAAAACTGCTGTAGTTTGACTGACACATAAATATAATCTCAATGAGTCCTTATAGTAGATATTGATGACAGTTGGTCCACTGTAGGAGTAGGATGTGCATCAAGATAGAATCTATCAACCTTAATAGAAAGGAGTAGTCTTATGAGATTTAAGAGGCTAAGTCCTAGAGTTTGTGGCCACAGCAGTGTGATTGATGAAAAAAAAATTTCATAAAGATCACAATAGGACTTGAACTGATCGAATCTATCATATGAATAATAATGAGATTTGATGATTTATCTATGACCTGCCATCTAGTCAGGACTTACGATAGAGGAACTGAATCACACATAAACTAAACCTTAAACTTTTTTTTCGGTTCTACTGGTTGCCACTACATACTGCTAGGTGTCACTGGTGAGTTGGAGAGCTCACTAGGGTTGCTTGGGATCGACAATCCTTGATGAGTTAGAGTGAAATTATTTTGATCCATTGAAAAGAATTTCAATGATACTATGATAGAGATCATTGTATATCTCACTATCAGATAGAATTGAACCTATGGGGTCACACAACAAAGAGATTAGATCTGGAATAAGCAATTGGGCTTATGAAGTCTCAATTGAATTTAGAGAAACCTTATTAGGTTCAGAATAACCTTGCTAGCACATGGTTGGACCTAATTTTTTCTTTACGTTTGAATTTTTTATTTGATAAGATTAATTCAAATTTAATTACCTGCTAATAACCTAAATGAATTAAATTCATTGGGCTCTAATTGTTGGGTGCCTAAGGTTTTGAATCAAATGAATTAAGGATTTAAGTTCTTAATTAATTTTCTTGATAGTTTTCATTGGGTGCCACTTGATTTGATCAAGTTGGGTGTGTCCACCTATTAGAGGATGTGTGGAACCATCGTAGGGCATCTCGTGGGTGCCATGTTGGGTGTATTTTTATAGATGCAAAGGCTTTAATAGTTGGTGCCTAAAGGATCTCCTAAAGGGAGTCAAATAACTAAAGGAATAAAGATTCCTAATGCAAGTAGAACTTATATTAAATGGTTGTTTGATTTTGAATAGGATTCAAACCTTATATCTATTTAAAGGAGCTTTCCCTAAGGTCTCTAGGCACTTCAACCAGCAGCCCCACACCCCTTTTTTGAAGAGCCCATGCCCTCTCTTTTCTTCTCCCCACTCTTCTTCCTTAAAGGTCTAACGCCCAAGCTTAGGCATCCTCCATCTTTAACACCCAAAGGTATTTGGGCATTCCACATTCCTTGCTGGTTTCTAGTCTCTGGTTGCTGCATAATCTAGGAAAGAAAAGTAAGAGAAGAAGAGAAGAAGAAGATCAAAGAAAGGATCAAAGAGTTGATCGCAATCCAGATTTCGTTCAGATTCGCAGGCTGATTTTTCTTAGAGAAAAAAAATTAATATCAAAAAAGGCTATTCTAGACTGATCCTGAGTGGATACTCATAAAGATCGGGCACTTACATGGCTAAGAGAGAGACTCTTCTCTTTCAGACCCAGATTTGAAGAAAGAAATAGCAAAATAGGTATGTGATTCGATCACATATTCAATTTCAGCATATGTTCAATTTCAGTATATAAAGTAGATCTTATTAATTTATATTTTATATGTGTATGATATAGATTAAAAGATATTTTAATCTTCTATTCCATTATGATGTTTAGAAAAAAATTTTTTTGAAACATACATGTATGCCTCGATATAGAAATTTTAACAGTGGTATCAGAGCTACAGGTTTCATATGCATGAAATTGACCCACATACTTTGAAAAAAAATTTAAAATCTAATTTTTCTTGATATATGAGATGTATAGATGAGTATTTTGAATCTAAAATTTATTTTAGATTTAATTTTAAAATATATAGTTGATACGTGAAAGCATGCATAAATCTGAATTTTATTCTAGAACAGTTTCTAATTCATAATTATGTGATATGTAGATGCATACATAAATTTAAAAATTAATTTAACTTAATTTATGATATATATATGAGATATATGATTGTATGTTTAGGTCAAAAAATTATTTTCAATATGATTCATGATTTGTATATGAGCTATATGATATCATGTTATGATCTAAATTTTTATTTAGATCTAAATTTTGCATACATATATGAGATATATGTTTGTATGTTAAATCTAAAAATTAGTTTCATGATTTAAAATTTATCTTTTATGTAAAGAATTTAGATCTAAAATTTAGTTTTAGAATCTGATATTTGTATTTATGCATGAGGGTTTTGGTTATAAAAAAATCAAAAATTAGGTCATGTAATTAGATTGCATCTAAGATTTTTGATTTGAATGTTATGGGTTTAATTTGATTAAGTAATTGATTAAATCGAGTCAAGTGTTGATTAGGGTTAGATTAATTAAGTTATATGATCAAGTAATTATTGTTGATCAAATCGATTAAATTTCATATGTAAAATTGATTAACCTAAAGACCTAATTCAGCTCGATGGTTTAAGTATGATTCACTTGAGCTAACCTATTTAGACCAATTGACCTATTGGTGTCTAAGGCAAGTAATTGAGAGGTGATTATTTAATTGGTTCCGTAAGCTGATCTGACCAATTTATTGATGTCTAAGGAAAGCAACGGGGGGACCCCCACCGATCTCCACTTATCTGGCCAACTTGGAAGATTGAGTCTTGAATAAGGTTACTTGGTATTTTGATTTAGCCCATACCAATTAGATCGATCATATGATGACTGATTAATGAGACCTAAACTTAAATTTTTTCATAAATATTAAGTCCATAGGTCTTCCACCATTATAGATACACGGGCGTGCTACTAATGTTAATTGTTCTCGATTGATTACAGTGGTTCAGTTGCACCGAGAATATGCAACTACTCTATTAGCAAAGAGTTGCTCCAGGGTAAGGATGAGGTTGGACCCAATAACTGTTAGGTGAGGGACCCAATGATGGCCTTACACCTATTTATGAATAGTGGGTTGGGTTTAACTAAGGAATGTGGTCAATAACTGTTAAGTGAGCCCACATGACTTAGAGATCAAGTCGCTGTAATATGCTTAGAGAAGCATCTAGGTAAAAGAGTTGTCTATGCATCGGTGTACATATTACCAATAACTATTAGGTGAGGTACATGGTATTGGTGGGACCACAGCACCTACTAGAAATCCATTTATCGCATTAGGTCATATACTCGATTAGAAACCCCTAGTGTTACCAAACTATCTTATTGCTGAGCAAAGAGCTACTTATGAAAAGTGGACGGATGAAGATAGTTGGGTCAAGTGCTATGTGCTGGTATCTATGTCAATTGAGTTACAAAGTCAGTATGAGTATATGCCCACTGCCAAGGCTATGATCACCTACAAGAGTTGTATGGTGAGCAAAGTCATACAGCGTGCTTCAAAGTATCCAAGAGACTGTTCAATTTGAAGATGTGTAAAGGGCAGTAAGTCCATGAGCACTGTATGATAGTGATCAAGGATAATGAGGAGCTTCGAAAGCTCGGGCTTGATATGCAAAAGGAATTACCGATGGATTTGATCCTTCAATCCCTTACGAGTTCATATAGTCAATTTATTATAAATTTTTTTATGAACAAACTCGATTGCACTATACCCAAACTGGTCAACATGTTGGTTACTATGGAAGGAATCTTGAAGAGTTCAAGGAGCACTATTTTCGTTGTGGAGCAGACTTCTTCTAAGAGAAAGTCTAGTTAGAAGAAGAAGATAAAATTTGCTAAGAAGTAGAAGAAAGAGAGCAAGCCAAAGAAGGACATTCCAAAGAAGATTGAAGCAAAAAAAAATTGTTTCCACTGTGATGCTGAAGGCCACTGGAGGAAGAACTATCCAATCTACCTGGAGAGCCTAAAGACGAAAAAGGGTGATAAACCTTCAGAAGGTATGCTCGTGATTGAACTAACCTTATAGTTTTTTCTACTTCTAGTTGGGTATTAGACTCTAATTCGAGTGCTCATATATGTATTTCAGTGCAGGATCTAAAAGAAAGTAGGAGGTTGAGGAAAGGTGACATGATCCTTCAGATCGATAATAGAGTAAAAGTTACTGTAGAAGCCGTTAGCACTTATCCTCTTCGATTACCGTCGGATTTTAGATTGGATTTAAAAGATTGTTATTTTATTCCTATAGCTAGTCAGAATTTAATTTTCGTGTCTGTACTAGCACAGAAAGATTTTAAATTTAATTTTAATAAAAATTTTTATTCTATTTATTTATGAAATAAATTGATTACATGAGATCTTTTAATTGACAATCTGTATCACTTGCATGTTGATGTGAATGTGAATTTGAATGAACAAATAGTGAGTACCATAGGTTAAAAGAGACCCAGAGATAAAATTAATCAGAAGTACTCATGGCATCATAGACTAGACCATATTAGAGAGGATAGGATAAACAAACTGAAAAAGAATGGGATCCTTGACTCTTTTCATCCAAAGTGTATCCAGTTTGTGAGTCTTATCTTCGAAAAAAAATGATCAAGTTATCCTTTATAGGACATGGAGAAAAGGTCATTGAGTTACTTGCCCTGGTACACACTGATGTGTGTGGACTATTTGATGTGCAGATCAGAGATGGTTATAGCTACTTCATTACCTTTACCTATGATCTATCTAGGTATGGATATGTATATCTGATGAAACACAAATCTAAAACCTTTAAAAAGTTTAAAGAATTCAGAAATGAAGTAGAAAAATAAACGAACAAGCCTATTAAGATTCTTCGATTGGATCAAGAAGATGAATATCTTAGTTAAAAATTTTTAAAATATCTCAAAGACAATGGCATGTCACTCAATGGACTCCTCTCGAAATATCTCAGCTCAACAGGATATCCGAAAAGAGGAATAGGACCCTATTAGATATGGTCAGGTCTATGATGAGCTTCACTAATCTATCTTTATATCTTGAGAGACATGCCTTATTAACTGACATTCACTTGTTGAATAGGGTTTCATCAAAATTCATTCCTACCACACCGTATGAGATATGGTATGATAAGAAGCCGAGTCTAGGTTATCTTAAGACTTGAGGATGTTCGGTCTATGTCAAGAGATAAATGATTGATAAATTAGAGGATAGATCTATAATAGCTCATTTTATAGGATATCCAAAAGAATCAATGGGATACTACTACTTTCCATAAGATCACGATGTGATTGTGAGTCAGAACAATATATTTCTAAAAAAATAATTTATCAAAGATGGTGGTAGTGGGAGGTTAGTTGAGCTTGAAGAGAAGGTCTCTGAAGGACAAAGAGCTACAGATCCTCAGGAATCCATTATTCATGAACCAATAGTTGATGTTTCTCTATCACCTCATAGATCTAGTAGGGTCTCTCGATCTCCTGAAAAGTACATGGGTATGCTTACGGAGAAAGTAAAGAAAATATTCTTTATGAGTAATCAGCATCATAGTGATGATCTTAATATCTTTGACGAGATGATGTCTGACATTGAGTTTGAGAAATGGTTAGATGCAATGGAGTCAGAAATCGATGCATTCGAACCAAGTATGGACCTTAGTAGATCCATCCAAAGGTATAGTACCCATTGGGTGCAAATGGATCTACAAAAGAAAAATAGGTACCGATAGTAAGATAGAAATTTATAAAGCTAGGCTTGTGGCAAAAGGTTATAGCCAGCGCGAGGGCATTGACTATCAAGAAATCTTTTCGCTCATAGCCATGCTGAAATCCATCCACACTCTACTTGCTATTGTAGCTTATTATGATTATGAAATCTGATAGATAGAAATGAAAACTACTTTTTGGAATAGATATCTTGAGGAAGATATCTATATGGAAAAGCCTTTGGGTTTCACATCTGATGATGATGATCACAAAGTCTGCAAGCTGCAAAGGTCTATATACAGATTAAAGCAAGCTTCTCAAAGTTAGAATCATCACTTTGATGATGCGATCAACTCATTTGATTTCATCAAGAACGAAGAGGAACCTTGTATATACAAAAGGATCAGTAGGAGCGCAATAATATTCTTCGTATTATACGTGGATGATATTCTCCTCATTGAGAATGATATTTTCATGTTGACCACGGTCAAAAGATGGTTGTTCAAGAAATTCTCCATGAAAGATCTAGAAAAAGCATCTTATATTCTTGAAATAAAGGTCTATAGGGATAGATCTAAAAGGAAGCTAGACCTACCATAAAAGCTGTACATAGAGAAAGCGCTGAAGAGGTTCCGCATGAAAAACTCTAAAAGAGGACTTTTACCCCTTAGGCATGGTATTCATCTTTCCAAGATAATGTGTCCGACAACATCTGAGGAAGTTCAGTGCATTAGTAGGATTCTGTTGGGAAATGTGTCCCAAAAAGCCAATCGTCAAGCTGTTGACGGTTGAGCAACCAAGTATTGTAATTGATTTGTTAATAAATAAAATATATTTGGCATTTTCATCATAGGCTTTCATCTTCTAATGAACTCCGTTGTTATGATGAAGTCCTTAGGACTATTTAAGTTCGATAAAGAGAGGATTTATCGATTAGTCCTTAAAACTGCTCACGACCAAATGATAGGCTGTTAATAAGGACGACAGCTTCTATCGAGCATAGGTCGCTGTAGGCCATATGGGTTGGTTGTCCTCTTAACCAAGGAGTGTGGAGACACTGGTATGGCATACAGGTGAGATGTAAGGATACATCATCATTGAACGTGACCAACTCCAGAGTATTCTACTGTCGAGAATATCTCTGATGGGATATAGGTATAAGTGTCCCTTAGACCTAAGATCGCCTCAGTGACTTGCAAGCAACTCACTGTGCTTTGGTACTGGACTAACTGAATTTCTAATTCAGGGACGGAAGGCTTCTGGGCACAGTCAAGTACTTGCGAAGTCAGAGTGTGATCGAGATGGGATTGACCACTCCAAGAGTTGGAGAAGAATGAGTCGCTGTATTTTAATTTAGCAAAACCTTGGCCAGGGTAAGCCATCAGATAGATTTGATATTTTGAAATACAATGTGGACAACCTGATCAGAGTTGACAGTTGAGCTCTGGGGTGTCCTATGATCATTTTGGTCAAGGGGATGAATTATATGAAAACTATATCCGCATGGGTTCTAAGGATGTTGTTCTACACATTCGACCTATCCGGTCGTCGGGTACCATTGCTAGATGGTCACTTCGATTGGTATAGAAATTTATTCTTATGCTACTGACTTAGGTTCGAACCTATGAGGTCACACACATTAGAGTTCATGATCCGATCAGATAGTTGATCAACGATTGAGAATCATTCTAGGGTTAGATGATCAATACGATTGACATTTAACCCAGTGCAAGTGTTGCAGGAGGATCGATTAGCAATTCGATTGCTAATTGGCTTAATTTGATTAAGCCAATGGGCTGAGATTAAGTCTAATTAAATATGATTTAATTAGATTTATTTTGGGCTTGATTGGATCAAGTCCAATTGGTTTATTGGATAAGCCAAGTGCAAGGAAAAACTAGTCCTAGTTCAACTAGGACTTGGGTCAATCTAATTTCTAATTTGATTAAAAAATTAAATTAGATTTAAATCTAATTTACTCTGATTAAATTAGGTTCTTAATTGGGTTAAGACCTATTTTAATTAGGTTGATCTAATTTTGATTTGATTTGGTTTGGGAAACCAAATTAAAACAAGTCATAAGACAGAATCTTAGTAAGACTAGGATTCCACCTTGCGCCACATAAGCCTTCTCCACGCCCTCTCTCTTAATTCAACGCCAATCTCCACTTATTTTGTGCAATAAAAGCCCTTTCCCAGATCTCTCCCACGTTCATAAAAGGTCTCTTCTCTTCTTTCTTACATGGAAGGTGGTTTGGATCAAATCTAAAAGGAATAAGTTTGGATTTCGAATTCTATGAGATAGAGTTTTAGAAATCCAAAACTCTTTCAATTTTGCACCGAATTTATCCAAATTTTTTTTAGAATTTTTGTGGCTTTTAGGGTATACATTGTGCACCCTTTTCTGGTAATCCATGCATGAAAATATGAAGGAGGTTCTCAAGAGTTGGGCATCCCTTAACTTGCCATGTTTGGATAAGCCTTGACTAGGTGTTTGACCAAGACAAGGACTCTATCATATCTCTCTATATAAGATGAGTTTCTTTATGAAATTTTAGAAAAAGTTAGAGATTTGAGAGACCATTGTTCCATCCAAAAATCAGAGAGAAATACCTTTGGGTCATAGAGATATAAAAGATGCAAGTTTGGGTGTCTAGAGAGAAAAATGTGAAGAAGAAGAGGGTCTTCTTCTTGGGTTTTTGTTTTCATATCTTTCCTCCCTCCATCTTGAGTTTTCTGAGAGTGTCTCAGATCTGAAACTCCTCCTTTTACTTTCCATCTTTGGAAGAGTCCAAATCAAGAAGAAGGAGGCACCTGATCAACCATCAAAGAAGGATCAGCGTAGTACTAGCATACTGTGCTGATTTCCTGAAGCAGGACTTCTGATCGAGATTCGTGGGCTCGTGTGGACGACTCCTAGAGGTCGGACGCATGTGCGGCTTGCAACATCATCCTCAAGCCCAGATCAGCAAGGTTAGAACATCTAACTTGCAAGGTAATAGATCTGATCTATTGTTTAATACATACATTAGATGTAGTATAGAAACATGTTGATATGATCAACATGTAGTTCATGCTATATTTATATATTTTAATTTCTGATTTAATGCCATGTAATAATCATGTAATAGGATCTTAGATCTAGGGATTTTTTGATCTTAGAGAATAAATTTTGATTTATTTTAGTCTTCCGCTGTATGATCTTGAAAAAGTTTCAAGATCTAACCCTCTTTTTCAAGATCTAACCCTGAAACCCTAGATCTGGTTCCTTCAATTGGTATCAGAGCCTAGGTTCTTTATTACATGATTATTTATACATACTTAGATTATTTTTAGATTAGATCTAATTTATAATCTGATTATTAAATCTGAAATTAAAATTTTAGATCAATCACAAACTGCAAGGTTGTCCTGCGGTAAGGTTTACCCCTTACAGTGCAAAGGTTGTCCTAGTTTGTATAGATCTATCTTTAATCATAAATTTATTAGATATGATCTAGATTAAATTTATGATTTATTAGATTTAAAAAATATTTAAATCTAAAATAAAATCTCTTTGTTAATAATTTTTTGTGCAAAGAAATTGTTTAAAGTTGAAATTGTTTCAATTACATGAACCTGTTTAGATTAGATCTAAAGTAGTTTCATGTTTATTTCACTTGCATCTTGATTATGAATCAAACATGCAATATGGTTGGTAGAATCATATTGTAAAATTATTTTACAAATATAAAAATTATTTTTTGAAAAGTCGAACCCAACCCTCAGCCCAAAACTTAATTAAGAATTAAGAAGTTGTTTGATTAGGTTCTAGGATTGTGAATTGAAGAACCTAAGACACAAATCATAACACATTGGGTTAATGGGTTAGTGGGAATTAGGTCCATTAATTGGGTTAGACCTATGGTTAGATTAAAGATGGACTTAATTAGAGAATTGACTAAATCTAATCAATTATTGTCTTAGATTAGGTCAAAGATTCTCTAGATCAATTACAATAGTTGTAGTTGGTCAAGTCCATGTCTTTAACAAGAACCAAATGGACTTGATTCTTGGCTAAGCGGTCTAGCACGAACTGTTAGGTTGATCTAATCGAAACTAATTAAACCAATTGGTGTCTAAGGTAAACCAGACCGGTGGTTTTTAATTGGGAGCCCGCTTACCTGGCCATTTCTGATGGTGTCTAAGGTAAGCTTTGGCAGACCCTCCCACTGATCGAACTTACCTGGTCTCTTGGTGAAATTATGTTTTGATCGGATCACTTGACTATTCGAGCTGACCCATGTCAGCTAGGTAAATCAGTGTGACTGATTTAGGTGCTCCTAGACCAGCCCTGGTCTCCCTTAAGCTGACTTGGTGAAGCCAGTGGGAGGATCATGATAAGCTGGTTCATCTGACTTCATCCTCTATATTATTTAAATCTTCTAAAATTATTAGGTCCTTAAAATGATAAAGTTATGGAGATAACTGAGTCATAGCCTCCCATTAAGGTGTTTGATAATGAGTCCATTAACTCAATAATCATTGCAGACCCAAAGGCCTGGTGCTTGTTGACTAATGGAATTATCACTCATCATATGATGACTTGGAAGTGTCTCTCTAATGGTGGTTAGGTGAGCCAACCAAAGTTGGGCTTAATCATTCGTTGGTTAGATACACCAAGTATGATCATGTTAATTGTTGGACCTAACTGGATCCTTACAGTGGAGGCCAAAGCCTACTGATTAGGTTTCTGAGGCAAAATTAAAATTACTAGAAATTGTTTAGAGAAACAATTGGTTATGAACCTACCCTTAGATGTACATGGGTTGGCCTACCAAAGTTGGGCTTGTGTGCAGTCTAAGTGGATTCTAGTACCCACTAAGGAATTAGGATAATTTCTCGAATTGAAGGTAGAGGCTACCAATTCGAATAAAATAGTGGGAGAAACCTTTTGATTAAAGTCCAAATCTTTAGGTTTAATGAATCAATTACTAATTAGGTTATGGTTCTCCTTTGTGCAAATATGACCACTTCCCTATCGCTCCGATCATTGTTGGACAATGATAAGTTGGTGGGATCCAACTTCGGTAGCTGGTACCGAAAGTTGAAGATAGTCCTGGAGCATGAACGGATCCTATATGTGATAATGGATCCTGCACCTGAGGAGCCAGCTGTCAATGCACGTGGAACAGTCAGAGACACTTACCAGAAGTGGCTCAGTGACCGGACCACGGTGCACTGTATCATGCTGGCTGCTATCATGAGCGACGAGTTCAGTCACAGATTCGAGACGGCTCAGCCAAAGGACAAGCTTCAAGTGTTGGAGGATGCCTTTGGCACACCCGATGACGTGGAGAGGCACAAGACTAGTTGTGCCATCTTCAACGCCAAAATGTGGGATGGTGCCTCTGTCACTGATCATGTATTGTACATGATCGAGCTGATGGAATGATTGAGCAAGCTCGACTTTTCCTTGCATAAGCAGCTTGGGAAAGATGCAATACTGAACTCGCTGTCCAAGTCTTATCTCCCATTCCTCACTCATTATAGAATGACAAAGTCTGAAGAGAACTACCACGGGTTACTGGGGTTGCTTCAGAACTTTAAGAAGGATCACCAACTTCACAAGGAGTCGGTGAATTTAGTGGGAGGTTCGTCTTCTGGTTCTCGACCTTTTAAGAAAGGGAAGAAGAACAAGAAGAAGAAAGTAAAGAAGGTGCAAGTTCAGGCTAGGACATCAGTGCAGAGCCAGACCAAAAAGGTCAAGCCTGATAAGAGTCTATTCTACTGGCAAGCACCCTAGATTAGATAGTGTGTCAGATATCTACTTATGGCACTGTAGGCTAGGTCATATAAACAAGAACAGAATAAACAGGTTGACTCAAGAGGGAATCCTCGAAGTTAGTGATTGTGAATCACTTCCAACCTGTGAGTCTTATCTTCTTGGTAAAATAACCAAGTCACCTTTTACTGGAAAAGGTGAGAGAGCTACTGAGCTCTTGAGCCTAGTACATACTGATGTATGTGGGCCCATGAGCACCAGTGCTAGAGGTGGATATTTCTACTTCATAACTTTCATGGATGACCTATCCCGATATGGATATATCTATCTGATGAAACATAAGTCGGATTCATTTGAAATGTTCAAACGATTCTGAAGTGAAGTAGAAAAATAAACTGGGAAGAGTATTAAAACTCTTCAATCTGATCGAGGAGGAGAATACCTTTCTAGTGAGTTTCTCACATATCTAGGAGAGAATGGGATTCTCTCCCAATGGACTCCTCCAGGAACACTACAGCATAATGGTGTGTTTGAAAGGAGGAATCGGACTTTGTTAGACATGGTCCGATCCATGATGGGTTTTTGCTAGCTTGCTGATATCCTTCTGGGGATATGCACTCGAATCGGCCTGTTATCTGTTAAATAGGATTCCAAGTAAGTCTGTAATTAAGACTCCATATGAGATATGGATAGGGCATAAGCCAGTACTTTCACACCTTAGGGTCTGGGGGTGCCCGGCCTATGTCAAACGATTAGTCACAGACAAACTTGGACCTAGGTCTGACAAATGCTCATTCATAGGGTACCCCAAAGAGACAAAAGGATATTTTTTCTACCATACTGATGAACAAAAGGTGTTCGTCAGTCTTAAGGCAATCTTTTTAGAAAAGGAGTTCCTTGGTGAAGGAACCGTTGCCTCTAAGGTTAAACTTGATGAAGTTCAACAGGTAGAAGGACCGACACCAATAGCTGAACCTGAGTCGGATATGATTAGATCACATCCGGAGCCCAATATACCTGCACCATTAAGGCGATCTGGTAGAGTACCACGTTAGCCGGACAGATACTACGATTTCTTGGTCCAGGACGGTGATCCCATCGAACTTGATGAGAATAATGAGGATCCGATCACCTATATGGATGCTATGCAGAGACCTGATTCTGAGAAATGGTTTGAAGCCATGAAATCCAAAATGGAGTCCATGAAGGTCAACGATGTATGGACATTGGTTGACCCACCTGAAGGGGTTAAATCCATTGGGTGTAAATGGGTCTTCAAAAGGAAGAGGGGCGCAGACGGAAAGGTGGAGATCTATAAAACCCGTCTGGTTGCCAAGGGGTATCGTCAACGTTATGGTATTGACTATGACGAGACATTTTCCCCTGTGGCAATGCTCAAATCTATTCGGATAATGCTTGCAATAGCTGCCCATCTGGATTATGAGATCTGGCAAATGGATGTAAAGACAGCTTTCCTGAATAGAGAGCTGACTGAAGAGGTGTATATGATACAACCTGAAGGGTTTACATCCACAGATGAGTCCAAGGTGTGCAAGCTTTAGAGATCCATTTATGGACTGAAGCAAGCTTCTCGGAGTTGGAACATGCGTTTTGATAAGGTGATCAAAACGTATGGCTTCATTAAGAATGGAGAAGAGCCCTGCATCTATAAATGGGCAAATGGTCCAGTTGTGGTATTCCTTGTCTTGTACGTGGATGACATTCTCTTAATCGAGAATGACATCCCCGCACTACAGGGAATAAAAGTTTGGTTGTCATCACAGTTCTCCATGAAGGACTTGGGTGAAGCATCTTACATCCTAGGGATGAAGATCTATAGGGATAGATCTAAAAGGATGCTTGGGTTATCCCAGTCCATGTACATAGACACTGTGCTGAAGAGGTTCAGCATGAAGAATTCCAAGAAGGGCTATCTATCGATAGGCCAAAGAATTTCTCTCTCTAAGAAGGATTGTCCGACAACTCCTGAAGAGAGAGAGCGTATGAGTAGAGTCCCATATGCTTCAACCGTGGGATCTATCATGTATGTCATGACATGTACAAGACCAGATGTGGCATACTCACTAGGAGTAGTGAGTAGATACCAATCTGATCCTGGAGAGAATCACTGGAAAGTGTTTAAAACCATCCTTAAGTATTTGAGAAATACTAAGGACCAATGGTTAGTTTATGGCAAGTCAGATCTGAAACTTGTGGGGTTCACAGACTCTAGCTTTCAATCTGACTATGATGACAGCAGGAGCATGTCGGGTTATATCTTTACTCTGAATGATGGAGCTATCTGCTGGAAGAGTTACAAGCAGCATACTGTGGCGGACTCTATTTGTGAAGCGGAGTACATCGTAGCATCGGATGCTGCAAAGGAAGCTGTGTGGCTGAGGAAATCCATCATTGAGCTCGAAGTAGCACCCTCCCTCGATGGTCCAATCCTGCTCTACTACGATAGCACTGGTGCCATAGCTCAGGTGAAGGAACCCAAAGCACATCAGCGGATGAAGCACATCTTGCGCCGCTTCAACCTGGTCCGAGAGATCGTGGATCGAGGTGATGTCGACCTTCAGAAGATCGATGGAAAGGAGAACCTAGCCGACCCCTTCACTAAAGCTCTGGCAATAAAGGAGTTCGACAACCACAAGTCGAAGATGGGTATTAGATACTGTGCCGAGTGGCTTTAGGACAAGTGGGAGTTGTTGGGAAATGTGTCCCAAAAAGCCAATCGTCAAGCTGTTGACGGTTGAGCAACCAAGTATTGTAATTGATTTGTTAATAAATAAAATATATTTGGCATTTTCATCATAGGCTTTCATCTTCTAATGAACTCCGTTGTTATGATGAAGTCCTTAGGACTATTTAAGTTCGATAAAGAGAGGATTTATCGATTAGTCCTTAAAACTGTTCACGACCAAATGATAGGCTGTTAATAAGGACGACAGCTTCTATCGAGCATAGGTCGCTGTAGGCCATATGGGTTGGTTGTCCTCTTAACCAAGGAGTGTGGAGACACTGGTATGGCATACAGGTGAGATGTAAGGGTACATCATCATTGAACATGACCAACTCCAGAGTATTCTACTGTCGAGAATATCTCTGATGGGATATAGGTATAAGTGTCCCTTAGACCTGAGATCTCCTCAGTGACTTGCAAGCAACTCACTGTGCTTTGGTACTGGACTAACTGAATTTTTAATTCAGGGACGGAAGGCTTCTGGGCACAGTCAAATACTTGCGAAGTCAGAGTGTGATCGAGATGGGATTGACCACTCCAAGAGTTGGAGAAGAATGAGTCGCTGTATTTTAATTTAGCAAAACCTTGGCCAGGGTAATCCATCAGATGGATTTGATATTTTGAAATACAATGTGGACAACCTAATCAGAGTTGACAGTTGAGCTCTGGGGTGTCCTATGATCATTTTGGTCAAGGGGATGAATTATATGAAAACTATATCCGCATGGGTTCTAAGGATGTTGTTCTACACATTCGACCTATCCGATCGTTGGGTATCATTGCTAGATGGTCACTTCGATTGGTATAGCAATTTATTCCTATGCTACCGGCTTAGGTTCGGACCTATGAGGTCACACACATTAGAGTTCATGATCCGATCAGATGGTTGATCAACGATTGAGAATCATTCTAGGGTTAAATGATCAATACGATTGACATTTAACCCAGTGCAAGTGTTGCAGGAGGATCGATTAGCAATTCGATTGCTAATTAGCTTAATTTGATTAAGCCAATGGGCTGAGATTAAGTCTAATTAAATATAATTTAATTAAATTTATTTTGGGCTTGATTGGATCAAGTCCAATTGGTTTATTGGATAAGCCAAGTGCAAGGAAAAACTAGTCCTAGTTCAACTAGGACTTGGGTCAATCTAATTTCTAATTTGATTAGAAAATTAAATCAGATTTAAATCTAATTTACTCTGATTAAATTAGGTTCTTAATTGGGTTAAGACATATTTTAATTGGGTTGATCTAATTTTGATTTGATTTGGTTTGGAAAACCAAATTAAAACAAGTCATAAGACAGAATCTTAGTAAGACTAGGATTCCACCTTGCGCCACATAAGCCTTCTCCACGCCCTCTCTCTTAATTCAACGCCAATCTCCACTTATTTTGTGCGACAAAAGCCCTCTCCCAGATCTCTCCCATATTCACAAAAGGTCTCTTCTCTTCTTTCTTACATGGAAGGTGGTTTGGATCAAATCTAAAAGGAATAAGTTTGGATTTCGAATTCTATGAGATAGAGTTTTAGAAATCTAAAACTCTTTCAATTTTGCACCAAATTTATCCAAATTTTTTTTGGAATTTTCATGGCTTTTAGGGTATACATTGTGTACCCTTTTCTGGTAATCCATGCATGAAAATATGAAGGAGGTGCTCAAGAGTTGGGCGTCCCTTAACTTGCCATGTTTGGATAAGCCTTGACTAGGTGTTTGACCTAGACAAGGACTCTATCATATCTCTCTATATAAGATGAGTTTCTTTATGAAATTTTAGGAGAAGTTAGAGATTTGAGAGACCATTGTTTCATCCAAAAATCAGAGAGAAATACCTTTGGGTCGTGGAGATATAAAAGATGCAAGTTTGGGTGTCTAGAGAGAAAAACGTGAAGAAGAAGAGGGTCTTCTTCTTGGGTTTTTGTTTTCATATCTTTTCTCCCTCCATCTTGAGTTTCCTGAGAGTGTCTCAGATCTGAAACTTTTCCTTTTACTTTTCATTTTTAGAAGAGTCCAAATCAAGAAGAAGGAGGCACCTGATCAACCATCAAAGAAGGATCAGCGCAGTACTAGCATACTGTGCTGATTTCCTGAAGCAGGACTTCTGATCGAGATTCGTGGGCTCGTGTGGATGACTCCTAGAGGCCGGACGCGTGTGCGGCTTGCAACATCATCCTCAAGCCCAGATCAGCAAGGTTAGAACATCTAACTTGCAAGGTAATAGATCTGATCTATTGTTTAATACATACATTAGATATAGTATAGAAACATGTTGATATGATCAACATGTAGTTCATGCTATATTTATATATTTTAATTTTTGATTTAATGCCATGTAATAATCATGTAATAGGATCTTAGATCTAGGGATTTTCTGATCTTAGAAAATAAATTTTGATTTATTTTAGTCTTCCGCTGTATGATCTTGAAAAAGTTTCAAGATCTAACCCTCTTTTTCAAGATCTAACCCTGAAACCCTAGATCTGGTTCCTTCAGATTCCTTATGCCTCAGCCATAGGGAGCCTCATGTATGCCATGCTGTGTACTTGATCTGATATTGCCTTTGCTGTGAGTGTTACGAACAGGTATCAATAGAATCTAGATAAGGAGCATTGGATAGCTATGAAGAATATCCTTAAGTACTTAAGAAGAACTAAGGATTTATTCTTGATCTTTGGAGAAGGTTCTGAGTTTCAAGTCGAGGGATATACTGATTCAGACTTCATGTCTGATCCTGATGATAGAAAGTCTACGTCAGGATATGTGTTCGTATGCAATAGTGGTGCAGTCAGTTGGAAGAGTTTGATGCAATCCATCATAGTAGATTCGACCATAGAGGTTGAATATGTCGCTACTTCGGATGCTGCAAAGGAAGGCTTCTGGTTCAAAAAATTTATTGCAGAACTTGGGATTATGACATCAGATGCCATACTACTTTACTGCAATAACAATGAAGCCATAGCACTTGCTAAGGAGCCGAAGTCTCATCAGAAATCAAAGCACATCGAATGGCAGTATCATATTATACGTGACTATCTCGAAAAAAAATATATCAAGGTGCGAAGAATAGACTCCACAGACAATGTGACAGATCCACTGACAAAGTAATTAAGCCAGCCAAAAATGAAAGTTTACCTTGAGAGGATGGGACTTAGTTTAGTGGTCAATTGGCTTTAGTCCAAGTGGAAGATTATTAGTTGTATGTCCTAGAAGTCAATATGACTGACACATTGTAATAAAGTTAAGACACAATTTTATACTTAATATATTGATTTGATCAATAAAAAAGCAAGTTTAATTTTTATTCAAGAATTATGTGTCTTTGAATCATCCATGGAATTAATATTTCGATACATATTTCTAAAGTATTAAGAATTAGAGATATGTATTTAATTTCTAAATACTCTCGATCATAGTATCATCATGAGGACGGTGATCAATCCGGATAGACTGACACATAGATCGCTTCCTTCAGAATAGATGAGTCTCTAGTCTATAGTGTAGAGACACTGAGCGATGAGTATGGATAGTTGTTAAAGAATGACTAGTACTGAGCGTGACCATATGAGAGATCATTTAGATTTCTACTCAATTGTCAGTGATTATCTCGATGCTGTAGTTATGTAAATAGTCTTTTGACCTACGATGGTATGAGTGCTCACAGTGAGGCTGTTATAGTTTGATTGACACATAAACATGGTCTCAATGAGCCTTTATAGTGGATGTTGGTGATAGTTGGTCCATTGCAGGAGTAGGGTGTGCATCAAGATAGAATCTATCGATTTTGATAGAAAGGAGTAGTCCTATGAGATTTGAGAGGCTAAATCTGAGAGTCTGTGGTCACAGCAGTGTAATTGATGGAAAAGAGTTTCCATAAGGATCACAATTAAACTTGAGCTGATTGAATCTATCATATGACTGATGATGAGGTTTGATGATTTATCCATGACCTGCCATCTAGTCAGGACTTACGATAGAGGGACTGAATCACACGTGAACAATACCTTGAGATTTTTTTTCGATTCTACTGGATTGCCACTACATACTATTAGGTGTCACTGATGGATTGTGAGAGGTCACTAGGGCTCAGAATCGACAATCCTTGATGAGTTAGAGTGAAATTATTCTGATTCATTGAAAATTTTTTTAATGATACTATGATAGAGATCACTATCAGATAAAATTAAATCTATGGGGTGACACAATAAAGGGATTAAATCTGGAATAAGCAATTGAGCTTATGATATCTCAATTAGATTTAGAAAAATCCTATTGGATTTAAGATAACCTTACTAGCACATAGTTGGATCCAATTTTTTCTTTACATTTAAATTTTTTATTTGATAAGATTAATTTAAATTTAATTATCTGCTAATAATCTAAATAACTTAGATTCATTGGGCTCCAATTGTTGGGTGCCTAAAGTTTTAGATCAAATAAATTAAGGGTTCAAGTCCTTAATTAATTTTCTTGATAGTTTTCATTGGGCGTCACTTGATTTGATCAAGTTAGGTGTGTCCACCTATTAGAGGGTGTGTGGAACCATTATAGGGCATCCCATAGGTGTCATGTTGGGTGTGTTTTTGTGGGTGTTAAGGCTCTAATAGTTGGTGCCTAAAGGATCTCCTAAAGGGAGTCAAATAAGTAAAGGAATAAGGATTCCTAATGCAAATAGGACTTGTATTAAGTGATTGTTTGATTTTGAATAGGATTCAAACCTTATACCTATTTAAAGGGATCTTTCTTAAGGTCTCTAGGCACTTCAACCTTATACCTATTTAAAGGGGTCTTTCTTAAGGTCTTTAGGCACTTCAACCAGCAGGCCCACGCCTCCTTTTTGAAGGGCCAACACCTCCTTTTTGAAGAGCCCATGCCCTCTCTTTTCTTCTCCCCTCTCTTCTCCCTTAAAGGTCTAATGCCCAAGCTTGGGCATCCTCCATCTTCAATGCCCAAAGGTGTTTGGGTGTCTCATATTTTTTATTGATTTTTAGTCCCTAGTTGCTGCATAATATAGGAAAGAAAAGCAGGAGAAAAAGAGAAGAAAAAGATCAAAAAAAAGATCAAAGAGTTGATCGCGATCTCGGCTTCGTTCAGATTCGCAGGCTGATTTTTCTTAGAGAAAAAAAATTCATATCAAAGAGGGTTGTTCCAAACTGATCCTAAGTGGATATCCATAGAGGCTGGATACTTGCATGGCTAAGAGAGAGTCTCTTCTCTTTCAGATCCAGATTTGAAAAAAAATTACGAAACAGGTATGTGATTCGATCACATATTCAATTTCAGTATATGTTCAATTTCAGCATATGAAGTAGATCCTAGTGGTTTATATTTTATGCATGTATGATGTAGATTAAAAGATATTTTAATCTTCTATTCTACCGTGATATTTAGAATTTTTTTTTTTGAAACATACATGCATGCCCCGACATAGAAATTCTATCACGGTGATCATCCAGTAGAAAGTTTTCTTCCTTTTCGAGATGTACTGACTTGATATAGGTCTCCTTCTTTTTTTTTTCTTTCTTTTTGGAATGTAAACCTGATGTGGGTTTCCACTTCTATACTTTCTTTTCATATTAATGCAAGAAATATTTTTGCAGACATCATGATTTGATCCGTATGTTCTAATAAATTGTATTGCTTGTCAGGATAAAATAATCACACATATCTTTATAATTTGATAGAATCGAAAACTAATAACTTTAAATTCACTTATCATCAATTAATTAAAAATCAAAATCTGGATGTACCTTTATTTGTACGACCTTGAACGGATCAAGTTTGAGATTTGATTCGAAAATCAATATTTTTAAGAGAATCTAAAGATAGTCTCACTCTAGAGATCAATATAGTATCATATCAGTTCAAAGCTAATATAAAATCCTCTCCATCTTGTATTCAGAATAAGACTTATTGGTTGATGGG
The DNA here is from genome assembly GCF_000442705.2 of Elaeis guineensis. NCBI lineage: Eukaryota > Viridiplantae > Streptophyta > Magnoliopsida > Arecales > Arecaceae > Elaeis > Elaeis guineensis. Next base: position 28,569,321 of record NC_025993.2, on the reverse strand, counting down.
GGAATCAAGCCCTTTGGGGCTTTACCGGACTGAAATTTGGATTAACATGTATGCCCTTCAAGGTTTTACTAGACTGAAATTCGGATTAATATGTATGCCCTTCAGGGCTTTACTGGATTGAAATATGGATTAAAATGTATGCCCTTCGGGATTCTGTCGGACTGAAATCTGGATTAATATATATGTCCTTTGGGATTTTACTGGACTAAAATCTAGATTAACATGTATGTCCTTTAGGGCTTTATCGAACTGAAATCCGGATTAATATGTATGCCCTTCAGGACTTTACCGAACTAGAATCTGGATTAACATGTATGCCCTTCAAGGCTTTACCGAATTGGAATCCAGATTGACATGTACGTCCTTCGGGGCTTTACCGACTGGAATCTGGATTTCTATGTATGCCCTTCAGGACTTTACAGGACTGAAATCCGGATTAATATGTATGCCCTTCGGGACTTTACCAGACAGAAATCTGGATTAACATGTATGTTCTTTGAGGCTTTACCAGACTGGAATCCGGATTAATATGTATGCCCTTTAGGGCTTTACCAGATTGAAATCCAGATTAACATGTATGCTCTTCAGGATTTTATCAGACTGAAATTCGAATTTCGATAAAAAAAAATATGACATATGAGAAAGAGCTCATTAGAGCATTTTCATTAATAATATTTTCTGAGATTTTTAGAATTTCAAGTGTGGAGAATAATAGATCCATCTAAATTCTCAATTTTGTAAGTCCTTGGACGAACTACATCAGTGATCCGATAGGGTCCTTCCTAATTAGGAACTAGTTTACCTTATTTGATAGTCTTTGAGACTTCAGCTCGTCTCTCAGGAGCAGGTCACCTTTATGAAATGACTTCGATTTTACACAGACATTGTAATATTTAAAAATTCTCTACTTATAGGATGCCATTTTGGCATGAGCTTGTTCTCTCACTTCATCAAGAAGATGTAGGTTGGTTCTTAATTGGTTAGAATTGGTTCTTTATGAAAATTTTTGACTCTATCAGATAATAGGTCAATCTTAACGGGAATCACCGCTTCAGTCTCATAGGTCAGTCTAAAAGGAATCTCTCCTATCGGAACCCAATACATGGTTCGATATGTCTACAGTACACTCTGCAACTCTTCAGTCCATAACCCTTTTGCATCTGTGAGCCTTATTTTCAAACCTTGAAGGATAGTTCTATTGGTTACTTCAGCCTCGCTATTTGACTGTGGATGTCCAACGGAAGTGAGTCAGTGATTAATATGAAACTTGAAGTAGAATTCATTGAACTTGGAGTTGTCAAATTGCCAACCATTATCAGTGATGATGATCCGAGGTAAACCAAATTAGCATATTATAAATTTTTAAACAAAATCTTGCATCTTTTTCTTTGTGATCTGGGTCAAAGGTTCTGTCTTTACCCATTTTGTGAAATAATCAATGGCTACAATCAAAAATTTTCGTTAACCTGCCACTAGAAAAGCTCCTAATATATCCATCCTCCAAATTACAAAAAGCCAAGGGGCAGTAATAGAAATAAGCTTAATAACAGGTCGATGTTGGATATTATCGTACCTCTGGCATTGATCACACTTGTTGATGAGATCAGCTGCATCTTTTTGAATAGTCGATATGTAGTAACTTTGTCGGATTATTTTATAAGCAAGTATCCTACCCCCCAGATGGTTTTCACATATACCCTCATATACTTCTCGAAGTACGTAGTTAGCTTCATATGGTGTTAAGCATCGAAGTAGAAGAAGAGAGTAAGACTTTTTATATAAATGACTGTCTTGAAGAACATACCATGGAGCTTGTCTTCTAATACTTCTGGTCTTGGCTGGATTATTGGGTAGAACTCCTTTAGATATATAATCTACGAAGCGATCAATCCAACTCATCTCATGATCGATCTAAAATATAGAGAGCACCTTAATACTAGGCCTATCCAACTGTTCAATTAGTACCTTCTGATTCAGATTGAAAAAATTCAAAGTGGTGAGGTGGGACAGAGCGTCAATCTGGGTATTTTTTGATCTAGGAATCTGGAGCATTTCAGACTCTTTAAAATTTTTGGATAGTTTTTTGATATTTTGCAAGTAACGAGCCATCATGGAATCCTTAGCTTCAAATTGACCTCGAACTAAGCTGATGATGAATTGTGAATCTGTAAAAATCTTTAAATTTCTGACTTCGAACTCTTTTACCATTTTGAGACCCATCATTAAGGCTTTATATTTAACACCATTATTGAAAGTGTTGAAATTGAACCTCAAGGCCTACTCAGTCACAAACCCTTCAGGACTAGCCAAAAACAAACCGACGTCACTTTTCTAAAAATTTGAGGCTCCATCGACATGTAGAATCCAAAATGAATCATCACTTTTAGGACTTGCCAAGATTGACCCATCATCTGGGATAGTGCATTCTGTAACAAAATCAGCTAGTACCTGACCTTTAACTATAATTTGAGGTCGGTAGTGGACATCAATGTCACTGAGTTCAATAGCCTATTTGACGATCCGATCTAAAGTATCAACTCTTTGTAATATCAATCTGAGCGGCTGACCCATCAATACTATAATAGTATGATCTTAGAAATAAGGTCTGAGTCTCCACATTGCTATGATCCAAGCAAATATCATCTTTTCGACCTTCTTATATCAGATTTCTATATCCTGCAGTAATTTGTTGGTGCAGTAGATAGGTCTTTGAATATTTTTTTTTTTCGGATAGGAACTATACTGACTGTATAAGGTGAAACAAAAATATAAATGTACAGTTCTTCACCTTCGACTGACTTAGAAAGAAGAGGTGGAGAGCCAAGATATTTCTTAAGATTCTCAAAAGCAGTCTGACATTCTTCTATTTAGCTAAAATTGTTGATATTTCTTAATATTTTGAAGAAGGGAAGGCATCTTTTAGCTGACCTGAAAATAAATCAACTGAGGGCTACCACTCGTCTGGTGAGCTATTGGATATTTTTGATAGAGGTCGGGTACTTTATTTCTAATAATGCTCTAATCTTTTCAGGATTATCTTCTACTCCTCTTTGATTAATAAGAAAGCCAAGAAATTTATCTGAGCCAACTTTGAAGGCACATTTGTTAGGATTAAGCTTCTTCTAGTGCCTTTTAGGTTCTCTAAATGCTTCCTTCAGGTTGGTAATATATTGATCTTTCTCGATGCTCTTTACTATCATGTCATCAACATAGACCTCTATATTCCAATCAATTTGTTGTTTGAAAATTTTATTGATGAGGTATTGGAATATAGTACCTATATTTTTAAGACCAAGAGGCATCATTTTGTAGCAATACAAACCTCTTTTAGTGACAAAGATAGTATTTTTTTCATCTTCTAAAGCCATTTGGATCTGATTATGGTCTGAAAAAAACATCCATAAAGTTGAGAAGCTTGTGATCAGAGGTAGTATCTATGAGCTAATCAATTCTCGATAGAGAAAAGCTATCCTTCAGGCTAGCTTTATTGAGATCTTTATAGTTAATGCATATCCTCTATTTGCTGTTGGCCTTTTTGACTATAACAATATTGGTTATCTATTTCAGATAATGAGCTTTCCTGATGAATCTTGCTTTTAAAAGCTTGTTAACTTTTTCACCAATGATTTTTTAGCCTTTCAAGGTGAAACTTCTTTTCTTCTACTGAACTGACTTGAAATTTAGATCCACATTGAGTTTATGAATAATCACATCAGTGGGGATGCCAGGCATATTAGAAGCCAACCAAGCAAAGACGTTAGCATTTGCTTATAAAAACTTGATCATTCTCTCTCTTAAACTAGGCTTGAGTTTACACCGATCTGGATCATTTTTTTCAGATCATCTCCTAAAGGAATGGTTTCAAGCTTTTCTATCGGTTCACCACGGATTCTTCCAACCTCATCTAGTGCATCTGATATATCAACTAACATAATTTTCACCAGTTGATTTATTTTAGTAGAAATCATAAAATACTGTCGAGCCACCATTTAGTCACCATGTATCTCACCAAATCCTTCCTTGGTTAGAAAATGCATCAATAGATGGTAAGTAGAGACAATGGCCTTGAGGGCATTGAGACCAGATCGATCGAGGATAGCATTATAAGCAGATCGGATTCTGACTACTAGAAAAGGGAGCTGTACTATTGACTACCTTGGTTCCTGTCCTGCTATAACCGATAGAGTGATTTCTCTCTTGGCTGCCATCGAATTTTTTGAGAATCCAATGAGGGGAGTACCTATCCACTTGAGTTGTTCGACCAAATTTATTTTTGAGAAAGCATCATAAAACAATACGTTAGCATAGCTTCCATTATCAATAAAAACTCTTTTTACATCATATTTTACTATCATCATAGAGACGATGACAGCATCATTATGAGAGGTATGGATCTCTTGTATATCATTTTCAGAAAAAGAAATAATATCTTCAGTTCTCTACCCCTTGGAGAGCTGGTCATCAGTGCCATATAAGATGCTAGATATCATATTGATAACGCCAGTAGTTGGTCAGTTGTGATCATTAGAAGTTTCTTCTACTAGAGGCCTGTATTCTTCAATTTTGGTCGGTCTAATATATTTGCCGAGATAACTCCGATGCATTAAGATTTCTATCTCATCCCACAGCTGCCTGTATTTCTCGATGTCATGGCCATGATCTCTGTGGAAAAGGTAATACTTCCACTTGTCTCTTTTCTCTGGAGGGGCCTTTAAGGGACCAGGTCTTCAAAGATATCTCTCCCCTTCAATTTTCATCAGAATTTGAGCTCAGAGAGCGGACAGAGGGGCATAAGAACTAAAGCACCAAGGTGGGCTCCTTGATCTCAAATTTTTTTTGGGTCGATTTGAATTTTCAGTCTACTCATCATTTTCTCTCAATCATTTTTTTTATTTTTATCTTTTTTGTCTGTCTTAAGATAGCCTCCTTCTCTTAGGCTTGGACATACTTATGCATCCAGTCAAGCATCTCATCGTAGGTATCTAAAAAGTTCTTATTCAGAGAAAAACTAGATGGTTGCTCTGGAGTCCTCTCTTCAAAGCAGACATGACAACTGATTTATTAAAATTTTTTACTTTCAGGGTTGCCACATTGAAACGAGTCATGTACTTTTGGAGATCTTCTTCTTCCTATTACTAAATAGAGAAAAAACTATCCACATGCCTCAAATGAGGTTTGTTAGTGTTAGATGTATGTCCTAGAGGTCAATATGGTCGACACATTGTAATAAAGCTAGGACACAATTTTGTACTTAATATATTATTTTGATCAATAAAAAGACAAGTTTAATTTTCATTTAAGAGTGATGTGTCTTTGAATTATCCATAGAATTAATATTTCGATACATATTCTCAAAGTGTTGAAAATTAGAGATACGTATTTAATTCCTAAATGCTTCTGGTCATAGTATCATCATGAGGATGGTGATCGATCTGGATAGACCGATACATAGATCGCTTCTTTCGAATAAATGAGTCTCTAATCTATAGTGTAGAGATACTAAACGACGAGTATAGATAGTTGTTAGAGAACTACTAGCACTGAATGTGATCATATGAGAGATTACTTAGATTTCTACTCAATCATCAGTGATTGTCTCGATGTTGTAGTTGTGTGAATAGTCCTTTGACCTGTGATAGTATGACTACTTGTAGTAAAACTGCTGTAGTTTGACTAATACATAAATATGATCTCAATGAGTCTTTATAGTGGATGTTGGCGACAGTTGGTCCACTGTAGGAGTAGGTGCGCATCAAGATGGAATCTATCGATCTTGATAGAAAGAAGTAGTCCTATGAGATTTGAGAGGCTAAGTTCGAGAGTTTGTGGCCACAACAATGTGATTGATGAAAAAAAATTTTCATAAGGATCACAATTGGACTTGAGCTGATCGAATCTATAATATGACTAATAATAAAGTTTGACGATTTATCAATAACCTGCCATCTAGTCGGAACTCATGATAGAAAGATTGAATCACACATAAACTACACCTTGAGGTTCTTTCTTGATTCTATTGGGTTGCCACTACATACTGCTAGGTGTCATTGGTAGATTGTGAGAACTCACCAGAGTTGCTCAAGATCGACAATCCTTGATGAGTTAGAGTGAAATTATTTCGACCCATTGAAAAGAGTTTCAATGATACTATGATAGAGATCATTATATATCTCATTACCAGATAGAATTGAACTTATGGGGTCACACAACAAAGAGATTAGATCTGAAATAAGCAATTAGACTTATGAAGTCTCAATTAGATTTAGAGAAACCCTATTAGGTTTAGGGTAACCTTGCTAGCATATAATTGGATCTAATTTCTTCTTTATGTTTGAATTTTTTATTTGATAAGATTAAATTTAATTTAATTATCTACTAATAATCTAAATGAATTAGATTCATTGAACTCCAATTGTTGGGTGCCTAAGGTTTTGGATCAAATGAATTAAGGATTCAAGTCCTTAATTAATTTTCTTGATAGTTTTCATTGGGCACCACTTGACTTGATCAAGTTGGGCATGTCTACCTATTAAAGGGTGTGTAGAACTATTATGGGACATCCTATGGGTGCCATGTGGTGTGTGTATTTGTGGGTGCAAAGGCTCTAATTGTTGGCGCCTAAAGGATCTCCTAAAGGGAGTCAAATAACTAAAGCAATAAGGATTCCTTATGCAAGTAGTAGTTATATTAAGTGGTTGTTTGATTTTGAATAGGATTTAAACCTTATGCCTATTTAAAGGGGCCTTCCCTAAGGCCTCTAGGTAATTCAACCAGTAGCCCCACACCTCCTTAGAGCAGCCCATGCCCCCTCTCTTTCTTCTCCCCTTTCATCTCCCTTAAAGATCCAATGCCCAAGCTTGGGCGTCCTCCATCTTCAATGCCCAAAGGTGTTTGGGCATTTCCTATTGCTTGCTGGTTTTAGTCTCTGATTGCTTCATAATCTAGGAAAGAAAAGCAAAAGAAGAAGAGAAGAAGAAGATCAAGGAAAGGATTAAAGAGTTGATCATGATCTAGGCTTCGTTCAGATTTGCAGGCTGATTTTGTTTAGAGAAAAAAAATCAATATCAAAGAGGACTGTTTCAGGCTGATCCTGAGTGGATATCCGTAGAGGCCAGATACTTGCACAGCTAAGAGAGAGCCTTTTCTCTTTCAGATTCAGATTTGAAGAAAGAAATTGTGAAACAGGTATGTGATTCGATCACATATTCAATTTCAGCATATGTTCAATTTTAGCATATGAAGTAGATCCTAGTGGTTTATATTTTATGAATGTATAATATAGAATAAAATATATTTTAATTTTCTATTCTGTTATGCTATTTAGAAAAAAAAAATTTTGAGACATACATGCAAGCCCCGACATCGAAATTCCAACAGTGGTATCAGAGCTACGGATTTCATATGCATGAAATTGACATATATATTTTGAAAGGAGTTTCAAAATCTAATTTTTTTTTAATACATGAGATGTATAGATGAGTATTTTAAATTTTAAATTTATTTTAAGTTTAATTTTTAAAATATATAGTTGATCTGTGATAGCATACATAGATCTGAATTTTGTTCTAGAACAGTTTCTAGTTCATAATTATGAGATATGTAGATGCATACATAAATCTAAAATTTAATTTAACCTAATTCATGATTCATATATCAGATATATGATTGCATGTTTAGGTCAAAAAATTATTTTCAATATGATTCTTGATTTGTATATGAGATATATAATATCATGTTATGATCTGAATTTTTATTTAGATTTGAATTTTACATACATATATGAGATATATGTTTGTATGTTAAATTTAAAAATTAGTTTCATGATTTAAAACTTACCTTTCATATAAAGAATTTAGATCTAAAATTTAGTTTTGGAATCTGAAATTTGTGTTTATGCATGAGGGTTTTAGTTATGAAAAATCAAAAATTAGGTCATGTAATTATATTGCATCTAGGATTTTAGATTTGAACGTTATGAGTTTAATTTGATTAAGTAATTGATCAATCGAGTTAAGTATTGATTAGGGTTAGATCAATTAAGTTATATGATCATATAATTATTGTTGATCAAATCGATTGAATTCTATATGTAGAATCGATTAATCTGAGGACCTAATTCAACTCGATGGCTTGAGCATGATTCACTTAAGCTAACCTATTTGGACTAATTAATCTATTGGTGTCTAAGATAAGTAATTGAGAGATGGTTATTTAATTGATTCCATTTGCTGACTTGATTAATTTATTGATGTCTAAAGAAAGCAATGGGGGGATCCCCACCGATCTCCATTTACCTAGCCAACTTGAAAGATTGAGTCTTGGATAAGGTTGCTTGATGGTTTGGTTTAACCCATGTCAATTAGATCAGTCATATGATGATTGATTAGATGAGACCTAAATCTAAACCTAAACCTTTCCACAAATATTAAGTCCATAGATCTTCCACCATTGTAGATGTGCGGGCATGCTACTAATGTTGATTATTCTCGACTGGTCACAGTGGTTCAGTTGCATTGGAAATACACAACCGCTCTATTAGCAAAGAGTTGCTCTAGGATAAGGATGAGGTTGGGCCCAATAACTATTAGGTGAGGGATCCAATGACGGCCTTGCACCTGCTGTGAATGGTGGGTCAGGCTTAACTAAGAAGTGTGGTGAATAACTATTAGGTGAGCCCACATGACTTAAAGACCAAGTCACTGCAATATGCTTAAAGAAGCATCTGGATAAAGAGTTGTCCACACATTGATGTGCATGTTACCAATAACTGTTAGATGAGAAACATGATATCGGTGGAACCGCAGCACCCACTAGGAATCTATTTGTCGCATTAGGATTTCTATTTTTTCATCTGGAGAGTGGAGGGATCCAAAAAATTAATGAGAGTCATTGTTTGCATCTTAAAGTCTTTAGAAGTAAATATAACTTTAAAAGTATAAAAGTCTATCTTGAATCTCTACTCTCATAATTAAACAATGTCAACCTCAAATCCTCTAGCCCGCATCCTTGAATCCAGTCATTTGATCGGAATAAACTATAAAGACTGGTTAAGAAACCTCAAGATTGTCCTGACTTCTGAAAAACTAGGTTATGTACTCGATCGAAACCCGTAGTATTACCAAACCGTCCTACTATTGAGCAAAAAACTGCTTATGAAAAGTGGACGGATGAAGATAGTCGGGTCAAGTGCTATGTGCTGGCATCCATGTTAAATAAGTTGCAAAACTAGCATGAGCATATGTCCACTGCTAGGGCTATGATCACTCACCTACAAGAGTTGTATGATGAGTAGAGCCGTACAGTGCGCTTCAAAGTGTTCAAGACTTTTCAATTTGAAGATGCACGAAGGGCAGTCAGTCCATGAGCACTGTATGACAGTAATCAAGGACATTGAGGAGCTTGAAAAGCTCGGGCTTAATATGCAAAAAGAATTATCGATGGATTTGATCCTTCAATCCCTTACAAGTTCATATAGTCAATTTATTATAAATTTTTATATGAACAAACTTAATTACACTATACCCGAACTGGCCAACATGTTGGTGTTGGAAAATATGTCCTAAAACCAATCGTTTGATGATTGTGCTAATTATAAATGTATATGAATTGATCAATAATAAAAGTTATTTGACCTTTTTCATCATAAGATTACATCTTCTAACGAACTCCTATGTTATGATGAAGTCCTAGGACTACTTTAATTGATAAAGGAGGATTTATCATGTAGTCCTTAAATTGGTTCGCGATCAAATGATATGCTATTACTAGGATGATAGCGATATCAAGTATAGGTTATTGTGTGCCATATGCGTTGGTTGTCCTCATAATTAAATGGTGTGGAGACACTGGTATAGCATGTAGGTGAGATATAGGAGCACATCATCACCGAATGTGACCAACTATGGAGCACTCTGCTGTCAAGAGTAGCTCGCAAAGTGTATGGGTATAAGTGTCCCTCCGACCTGAGATCACCACGGTGACTTGCAAGCAACTGACTGTAATTTGATGTTGAAATAATTGAGTTTTTAATTTAGTGATGAAAGATTTCTAAGTGCAGTCAAATACCTATCAAGTCAATGTGTGAGTCAAAATGAGATTGATTCCTTTGAATTAGTAGGAGTTAATGTATCAATGTATTTTAATTTAGCAAAACCTAAGCTCGAATAATCCATATGATGGATTTAAAAAAGATTGAAATATAATGTGGATGACTTATCTAGGATTGACAGTTAAATCTAAGGTCATCCTCGAGCATTAGGGTCAAAGGGATAAATTATACAGTAACCATATGCTAATAGCTTCTTGAATGTTGCTTCACCTTCATTCAACCAATCCGGACAATGGGTCACCATTGCTACATGGTTACATCGATTGATTCAAAAAGTTATTCTTGTGCTACCGACTTAGGTTCGAATCTATAGGGTCACACTCAAAAAAAATTTTTGACTGATCATATGACTGATCAACGATTGAGAATCATTCAAGGGCTTAATTGTCAATTCGATTAATGATTAATCTTATACAAAAGTTGTAATAAATTAATTCTTTAAGTATTAATGAATTAATAAAGAATTAATTAGTAATTAAATTACTGATTAGCTTAATTTAATTGAGTAAAGAAGATTAAATAAAATCTAATTGAATTGGATTCAATTAGTTTTGATCCGATTAGGTTATGAGATGACCTAATCGCTAAGAGAGAATTATCCCTAATTTGATCAGAACTTTGGTTTAATCAATTTTTAATTTGATTAAAATTTGATTAAAAATTTATGAATCTAATTAGATTAGATTTTATATATATTATTTTAACTTAACCAGATATGATTTGGTTTGGATTCAAATAAGAAAATTAAAAGTCCTTATTGGAATAGGACTCTTCTTCCATATGCCTCCCACTTTGATGCCATATATCCTCATGCATAAATAGTTTTTGTGTGAGATTTTTTCACATCAAGGAGTCCTTTACCTTATCTATCTCATGTCTAAATTTGGATAGGATCATATTTTAAATGGTATGTTCAAATCTGATTTGAAATAGGATACCATATAGATAATGTTTGACGTTATCTCTAAGATCTTGTTGCCAACTTATTTTTTTCTCCTTATATGTGGGATATTTTGAAGAGATTTTTCATCAACAATTAGTTGGAGAATTGATTTACCATAATAAAATATAGGAAGGGGCATCCCATATTTTTTTGGCATATTTTGGTATAAATTTTTGAGTAGGGGTGATAATACATCTATAGTCCATGATCTCTAGGACTCTTCACCCCACCTCCTTACATGTTGAAATAAAAGGAGTTTTATTTCATTCTTATATATGTTAGAGACCTAATAGAGAATCCTTCATGTTGAGAGGAATCTTGGGCATGGTTTCATGGCGTGAAAGAAGAGGAGAGTCCTCTTCTCTTAGTGTGTGTGCAAAAATTAGGTTTTTAGGATTTTGGTCCTTAGGGTTTAGGAAGAGAAAAAAAATAAGAAAAAAATTATTTTTTACTCCATCATTCTTTCACCTCTTCATCTCCTCTAGAAGTCTATCTTTAATTTTTGAAAAGATTTCAAAGATTTGAAGAAAGAATCCAGATCAGTCAAGAAGAAGGTCTTCACATGAGCTAGCACTCCTGAGAAGACCAATCAGATTGGGGCTTCGAGTGAATTTTTCATAAAGGTCGGACACATGTATGGCTATGAGCAACCAACAAGGATCTTCTTCACCACATCTCTTAACAATGGTGATCGTCAACCCATGCAAAAGTATCGAGTTCTAAACTCAAATTAGAAGTAGATGTAATCTACTGCTCACATGCATGCATGCTAATTTTATCTTCAATATTTTTAGATTTTATATGCAACATATCATGTCATAGATCCTAGAGTAGATTGATTTGATGATTAGATTATATATATATTAGATTAATTTGATTAATCTATTTATTTTTTACTATAATTTATTCGAAAAAATTTTAAAATACATGCATGAAATCGCCTACGTTCACCAATAGTAGTATCAGAGCCTAGATTCATTATGACATGATTTATGTGCATATTAAATCTAAAATTTAATTTTATTTAGATCTGATATGTGATATTTAGATCTAAATTTGATTAATGATAGATTGTACAAACTGATATAAGGTTATCCTGCTGTAAGGTTTATCCCTTACAGTGAAAAGATTGTCCTAGTTTGTGTTGATCCTTGATAAAATCTGATTTTATGTTATGCATGTGATATTTATGATCTGATTTAGATATGATCTAAAATTATAATTAGATATGATGTAATTTAGGTTAGATCTAAATTCATACATATATGATATATAATTAGATTAAATGATCCGATTAGCAAGTACTTGGATTGGGTTGATTACCAGACTGTCCGATCATAGGAGCAAGAAGAGTTTAAAGGCCCTCTTTTCTCATTTGATGGGGTGCTCTTTTGATGTGTAGGGTTGCCATATGATTAGATCCCAGGAAGAAGAATACGAAAGAAAGAACTTATTTTGCTATAAAACTCTAGATCTTAAAACTCTAGGTTTATTATATGTGATATAAAATTATATAAAAAATAAAGCATCTAATCTATATGATTAAAATTATTTTGATCATGAGAAAATAAAATTTTGAATGATAAAATTTTTAGATATGATCTAAAAATATTATGATTGATTTTATTTTAGTTGTATGCAAAAATTTTCAGATCTAAAACTCCTTTAATCATGCTCATACAATTACTGAGTTGATCTAATTTTGAACTAAGTTGACCCAGTCTCCTTGTGTAGCCGGCTCAATATTGATTGAGTTGATCTAGTTTTAAAATAAAAAATTTTTGCATAATATTTATTATAAATTATTTATAAAATAAAAAAATTAAAATTATTTCAATCCTAAACCTAAACCCATGTTGATGCTGAACTTAATTGAGAATTAAATGAATAATCGATTAGATCTAAAATTATGATTTAAGATCCAATGACATTGCAAAAAACATGAAGGTATGGGTTAGCTTAAATCAGATTTTCTTAATTGGATTAGACCTAAGGTTAGAATCAAAGAGTTAATTGATTAACTAGAGAAATTGATTAAATCTAATCAAATATAGAATTAGATTAAATTAAAATTTCTTTAGAACTAATACAATACAATAGTTATAGATGGTCAAGTCCATATTTTTTATTAGACTAAATAGACCTTAATTATGGCTCAGTGGTTGAATCAAAATCATTAGGTTGGTCAAATCGAAACTAATTAATCAATTGATGTCTAAGATAAGTTTAGCATTTCGATCGATGGATTTTAATTGAGAGCGGCTTACCTGACCATTAAACTTGGTGTCTAAGGCAAGCTTAGTAGACCCTCCCACCAATCTCACTTACCTGATCAATTTAGTAAATTATATCTTGATTAGATTGCTAAGTGATTTGAGTTGACCCATGCTATTAAGGTTGATCAGTGTGACTGATTTAGGTGCCAGTTCAACCAACATGACATTAATCCAATTCAATAACTTGATGAAGTCAGAGGAAGGATTGTGGTTTACTGATTAATCTCTTCTCTTCTTTTGACTCATAAATTAAATTTTTTAAATTATTAGGTCCCTAAAATGAGCTGGTTATGGTGATAACTAGATCATAACCTCCTATTAAGGTAAATGATAATGGGTCCATTATTTTTGATTGACATTGCAAGTGCCATCCATCTGGTGTTCTCTCTGAATGATAGAATTATCAGTCATCATATGATGACTCTGTTGTACTATCTGATGATGGTTGAGTTGACCGAGCCATCTTTGGACCTGATTATTCATTAGTTAGAATCACTGAGTAGATTTATGTTAATGGGTTGACCTAACCGAGACTTTCAGTGGAGGCCCATCGCCTATTGAAATAAAATCTGAGATAAAATTAATTACTAAAAATTATTTAAAAAAATAATTGATTGAGAACCTACCTATAGATGCATATGGGTTGACCGAGCCATCCTCGAACTTGTATGCAGTCTGTGTGAATTCTAGTACCTACTAAGAAATTAAGGTAATTCTTCAGATTGGAGGTAGAAGTTACCAATTCGACTAAAATAGTGGGAGAACCTTTAGACTAAAGTTTAAATCTTTAGGCTTAATCAATTCATAAACATAGAGATCTTGTGTTTTCCTTTCAATTATAGCTAGATATCCATTGCTCCATTCACTGTTTGATAGTGACTTATTTATAAGACCCAATGATGTGCAAATCTTAAAATTTATAAATAAAACTGCAAGCGCACAGTGTGCAGAGTAGCACGATCAGCGAGTATGGGTCGATCCCACAGAGACTTGGTTTAAAAAATAATTTTCAAATCTATGCTCAAGCGAGCTTTAACGAAAATCAAAAATCGAAAGTTGTTTGCTAAAGACAATAAGATTAAGGATCTAGGGTTTTTGAATCCACTAGATCTAGATTAGGAAATTCTACCTAGAATTTTTCTTATTGATCCTAACGACTACTCCTCTTGTCTTTCCCAAGCATAGATTATGAAGGGACTAAGGTCCAACGATAACCCATCAAGATTCTTTACAGGGGAGTAGTAACTAGGATCCCTTAGGATTTTCTCCTCCTATGCACTAAATCAAGCATGAACTATGAAGGGACTCTGACCCAACTATAGTTCATCAAAAATTCTTGGCAAAAGAGGAAGAAAAAGAAACCCTAAGAAAAAGAAAGAACCCTATGTAAAATCCCAACTCATGATCTAGCTTCATCGCAAACCCTAGAAGGGATGCTTAGCTAGACATGATCTAAATCTACTTGCAAAATTTAAATGCAGAAAAATAAACTACCCTAATTTCATAAATTAAACTAACCTAATTGCATAAAATTAAATTGCATAAATTAAACTATCCTAATTGCAAGAAAAATAAATTGCATAATGTAAAGAGATAAAATTGCATAAAAATAAGATTTTATATAAAAAAAAAAAATTATTACAAAAACCTTAAAGATCGAGGCTTGAGAAGAAAGCTAAAAACCCCACTATCTAGGGTTACAAGCTTGATCGGAAGGCCAGAATCCCTAAAACAAGGGCCTTTGGGGGCTTTTTATAGGCATTTGGGGGTTATAAGGTTTTCAAAACTTTAGATGTGGGACTAAAAGGTTTTAGAGGGCTGTTAGGGAGGTTTAGGGGCTCAAATCTCGCTCAAAAAGTACTTAAATCCATCAAGAAACCCTAAAAATTATTTCAGCCATCCGATCTTCATCTAAAAGACCCAATTCATCTAATAAATCAAGCCGGAAGCGATTCTGGGCCGTCGAATCACGATCTGGGTGAAGCGCTGTCGTTGGATCGCGCTGCAGAAGGATCCTGTGTTGTCCTAGTGTTTATTGATTCTTGCAATTGCCTTGATTACGGTTGGATCTTGACCGGCTGCGATGGTGGCTGTCCGATGATGCAAAAATATGGAGCGTTGGATCTTGATCAGAGAAGATCGGACCATCGAGTGATGTGAAGTTACCAAGTTGCCCTTCGGACCTTCTTCTCTCTCCTCATGAGCCCTGGATCACATGCGTGGATCGGGCTCGCGATGCGTTGCGGTGAGTCGAGACTCGCTGATTGGCTGGTTTATGGTGTGTCGATGGATCCATGGTCCAGGCGCCTGTTGCTGTGGACCAGGCGGCTAACCAGATCACCAAATCAGTTGATTTTTTGACCAATTTTGACCTGATTTGACTCGGGTTTGACCCAATTGAGTCTTCTTTCTTCATTCTTCAATTCCTGGGTCAATTTAACTCCGTTTTGTGTAAAATTTATGCCGTTGGAATCCTCTTTCCTTGTTCTTTCTATTGATGATCTCTTCTTCTAAAAAAATATAATAATAAGTATCAATTTTCTAATAAAGTTAGATAATTTAGATATTAATTGATATTTTTTATGTCAATTTATGACATAAATCACACCCCCCAACTTAATCATTGCTAGTCCCTTAGCAATGTACCAAAATAAGATCATATTCCAAAAAGATCCTTCCTTTGCAAATTAATTTAAGATCAAAATTCAAGAAGTTTTCTAGTATTACTAAGTAATGAGCTTCGAATTAGAATCGGTAGTCAGTCTACTTAGGAGCTTTCTTAGAGTACACTTAAAGTTTTATAGTACTTGTGTGAGTGATAACTAACTTAGTATTTCAGTATTAACTTGTACAGGCCAATTGTATCATTTTTCATAACTTAGTTCGATTAATTTTCTATACACCCCAGATTAAACAAAGAACTAAGGTAGCTTTCACACTGTTTTTTTTTTTTTTTTTTTTTTGCTGAGCATCCTGGCCTTCCCACCACCATTTGACTTGAATCTCAACACTTGACTTAGGTGAAGAGACCCGGTTACTAGGCTTAGGGCAATCCATATTTACTCTATGTTTTTTATTTTATTTCAGGCAGGTAGCTCTTTCCTTAAATGCAAATTTCTTTAATTGGGGTGTAGAGAAAATTATCTAATTTAAATAATACCCAAATCCTTAATTGGCCTTACAATTAACACCTACTTTACCTTGTTAGTGTGCATGTGCAATTGGAAGTGCTAATAGTCTTTAAATGACCTAGGCCACCAAGAGTCTAACCAGCTAATCTTCTCCGTGACTCACTACATTTATTAGCAAATACTTTCTAACTTACTCTTATTTTTTTTCTAGATTAATTTATTTCAATTTTTTTTTTAATATATTAAATGCAAGAAATAACTCATAGTGGAAGGAAAAGAAAATGATAACACCTGATTTTGTTCAAGCTTTTCCCCCAACTTGACCGACATTGTCCCCAATGGAGTTTATCTAATTTATTTGTCCTAAGCAAACTGAAAACAAAGAAAGTATTAGAAATTAAATAAGCTGGGTTGCCTCCCAGAAGTGCTAAGTTTTATGTCTTCAGCCAGACCAAATCTTGAAGCAATTTAATCAGAATAAGTTGGTTCATAAAGAACCATGGCATCTTCAACAGTCTCGACAGATAATTCCAAGAATGGTTTTAATCGTTGACCATTAACTTTAAAGATAATACCATTACTTGGGTTTTCTATCTCAACAGCTCCATGTGAAAAGACTTTCTTTACTAAAAATGGTCCTGTCCATCTAGACCTAAGCTTTCTTGAAAACAGATGTAATCTAGAGTTATATAAGAGCACCTTTTGTCCGATATTGAAAGTTTTTCTCATAATTGATTGATCATGAAATGCTTTGGTTCGTTCCTTGTATATCCTTGCATTTTCATAGGCTTCATTTCTAAGTTCTTCTAATTCATTCAACTGAAGCTTCCTATGGTTTTCAGCGTCGTTCAAATTTGTATTTAGTTGTTTGATGGCCCACATGGCTTTGTATTCTATCTCAATAGGCAAGTGACATGGTTTACCAAACACAATCCTATAAGGAGACATTCCTAGATTGGTCTTGAAAGCGGTTCGGTATGCCCAAAGTGCATCAATTAATTTCAAAGACCAATCCTTTCTATTGGCACTAACAGTTTTTTTCAGGATCTGTTTGATTTGTCGGTTTGACACTTTAACTTGCCTACTAGTTTGAGGATGATATGGTGTGGCTAATTTGTGGGTGACATTATACTTTTTCATCAATGTTGCAAAAGGTCGGTTACAAAAATGGGTTCCCCGATCACTAATGATTGCCCTAGGAATACCGAAACGGAAGAGAATATTTTCTTTAAGAAACTTAATGACCATTTTGCTATCGGGTGTTCTACATGCAATTGCTTCTACCCATTTTGAAACATAATCAACTGCTACTAGAATATATTCATTTTCAAAGGAATTTGGAAATGGTCCCATGAAATCGATCCCCCAAACATCAAAAACTTCAACTACCAAGATTGGGTTGAGTGGCATCATGTGCCGCTTGGTGATTCGACCCATTTTCTGACATTGAGTACAACTTTTATAATATTCATGAGCATCCTTAAACAAATTGGACCAATAAAAATCATATTGGAGAACCTTAGCAGCAGTTTTCTTAGACGCGAAGTGACCCCCACATGCTTGATCATGACAAAAAGATAAAATATTCATGACTTCGTTATCTGGGATACACCTTCTAATAATTTGATCAGGATATTGTTTAAAAAGATAAGGATCATCCCAAATGAAATACTTCACTTGGGTAAAGAATTTATATTTATCCTGCTTAGTCCAATGAGAAGGTATCTTACCTATGGCTAAATAATTTACAATATCAGCAAACCAAGGTTCAGTAGACACAGACATGAGTTGCTCATCTGGGAAAGATTTATTGATGGGTGGTTCACTAGATGGTGCGACTGAAATTTGGGACAAATGATCTGCTACAACGTTCTCAGTGCCTTTCTTGTCCCTAATTTTTAGGTCAAATTCTTGAAGGAGCAAAATCCATCTGATTAAGCATGCCTTGGCATCTTTCTTTGCTAGGAGATGTCTAATGGCTGAGTGATCAGTGTAAACAATGGTGTGGGTCCCAACCAAATAAGATCTAAATTTTTCTAAAGCAAAGACAACGGCAAGGAACTCCTTCTCAGTTGTGGTGTAGTTAAGCTGTGCATCATTTAAGGTTTTACTTGCATAATATATCACTCTAGGCAGCTTATTTATCCGTTGACCTAAGATTGCGCCCACAACATGATCGGATGCATCACACATTAATTCAAATGGTTCAGACCAGACAGGAGGATGAATGATTGGAGCTGATACAAGTGTTTTTTTTAGAAATTCAAAAGATTCCAAGCACTCATGAGTAAATTCAAATTTGATATCCTTTGCCAAAAGATTAGTCAGTGGACGTGCTACTTTGCTAAAGTTGGCAATAAACCTTCTATAGAATCCAGCATGACCTAAAAATGAACGTATTTCTTTCACAGATTTAGGTGGTAGAAGACTTGCAATTAGATCTATTTTGGCCTTGTCCACTTCAATCTCCTTTTTAGAAATGACATGGCCAAGAACTATTCCCTGTTTGACCATAAACTGACATTTTTCCCAGTTGAGAACTAAGTGCTTCTCCTTACATCGTTCTAGAACTAATTACAGGTGATTCAGACACTCGGAGAAGGTTAGGCCAAAAATAGAAAAGTCATCCATAAAAATTTTTAGAAATCGTTCTATCATATCTGAAAACATGCTGATCATGCATCTCTGGAAGGTTGCCGGTGCATTACATAGTCCAAAGGGCATTCGTCTATAGGCAAAAGTACCAAATGGACAGGTGAATGTAGTCTTTTCTTGATCTTCAGCGGCTATGGGGATCTGGTTGTAACCAGAGTATCCATCAAGAAAATAGTAAAACTCTTGTCCGACTAGTCTTTCCAATATTTGATCAATAAATGGCAAAGGAAAGTGATCTTTCCTTGTCGCAGCATTCAACTTTCTATAGTCTATACAGACCCTCCATCCCGTTTGGGTCCTAGTTGGGATAAGTTCGTTTGCATCATTTTGGACCATTGTTACCCCAGATTTCTTGGGTACTACTTGAACTGGGCTTACCCAAGAGCTATCAGAAATAGGATAAATTATTCCACTATCTAGGAGTTTCAGAATCTCCTTTTTAACTACATCCTTCATAGCTGGATTAAGCCTTCTTTGGGCTTCTCTTGTTGGTTTAGCCTCTTCCTCTAAGTATATTCTATGTTGAACTATAGAAGGGCTTATTCCTTTGATATCTGCTATGGTCCAACCTATTGCTTCTTGATTTGCTTTTAGAACTGACACTAACTCCTCCTCTTGCTTGGGATCTAGGTCTGATGCAATAATTACAGGCAAGTTTCTTTGGGTCCTAGATATGCATACTTGAGATGTTTCTGGGAGGGGTTTCAGTTCTAAAATGGGTGCTTCCTCTATCGATGGTTTAGGTGATGATTTCACCATCTCAATGATTGGTTCAGTAGAAAGTGTCGATTCTTGATTAATCTGATTTTCTTTAAGTATTTCATTGACATCCTCAGACTCATGGATTAACCAAGGGTTAGACTCTAGGTCGACTTCATCATCACTAATATCAATGGATTCATAAATACCATCTTGGACTACATTGACATCAGCATGAGAAGAGGATTCCTGTTCTAAGTTAAAAACATTAAGCTCAATGGTCATATTCCCAAAGGATAACTTCATTAAACCATTTCGACAATTGATTTCAGCATTGGCCGTAGCTAAGAATGGTCTTCCTAAAATGACAGGTATATGTCCTTTAGGATTCGCAACTGGCTCAGTCTCTAAAACAATAAAATCTACAGGGAAACTAAAATTTTCAACCTTTATCAGAACATCCTCGACCATTCCCTTAGGGATCCTGAGAGATCTATCGGCTAACTGTAATGTGATCCCAGTAGGTTGAAGTTTTTCTAATCCTAGTTGTTCATACACCGAATATGGAAGGATGTTCACACTAGCTCCTAGATCTAGCAAGGCCTTTTTTATATTGGTTTCTCCAATAACACAAGAATTATTGGAGCTCCAGGGTCCTTATATTTAATTGGCACATGGCTAGATAGGTATGAACTGACACTTGTAGCCAAAAATGCTTTCTTTGGTACATTAGTAGTCCTTTTCCTAGTGCAAAGATCTTTTAAAATTTGGCATAAGTTGGAACCTGATGAATTATATCTAAAAGAGGAATATTAACTTGGACTTGTTTAAATACCTCTAAAATTTTGTCTAAATGTTCAGATTTATTGGATTTCAGTCTGTTTGGAAAAGGAGCTCTAGGACTTTTAAGTACTGGACTAGGTGAATTTTCAGTTTCTGGTGCTTGAGGTTGAAAGGTAGTAGTTTTAGAAGGTGACTCGGCAGATGAGTCCTCTATATCATCAAGTGCAACTACCTTATTGTCTATTTATTTTTCCGATCTTAAGGTATGAATGGCATTTACACCATTAACTTGGTTTTCTTGTTGGGGTTGTGGACCATTTTGGTTCCTAGGATTTGGCTCAGGTTGGCTAGGTAACCTACCATGTTCTCGTTCACTAATGGTCGAAGCCAGCTGACTTACTTGTATTTTCAGACGGGCTATAGTTTGGGTGTTATTATTTATGAGTTGATTCGTGGTTTGCATAAAGCTGGTATGTGTCTTCATCATGGCTTCTAGGCTTTTCTCTAAAGAGGTAATTTTTTTGTCATTATCATGGAAGCCTAGCGGGTTGTTCATCACTGGGTTGGACCTTAGATTTTGCTGATTGAAATTTGGATTGCCTACATTAGGATTCTGGGACCATGAGAAATTCGGGTGATTCCTCCAACCTGGGTTATATGTGGGTGCATAAGGATTGTTCAATGGTCCTTGATAGGTGGCATTCACCTGTGCACACTCATTCGAGTAGGAACATTCTTCTAAGACATGGTCTGGTGCATTGCACCCTTTACACATGGGTGCAGATATTTGATTTACATTGGCTGGTCTCTGTAATTCTAAGGCTTCCAATCTACGTGTTAAGGTTGCAATCTTGGCCTCTGATGCTAGGGTTGGTTGAATTTGATGTATTCCTCCTCTTGAAGGTGTAGCTTTATCAGGTTCCCTAGTTGTTTCCCACTGTAAATTTTTCTCGGCTAGGTCTTCTAAGAATTGCCAAGCTTCAGTAGTTTCTTTGTCCATAAATTGGCTTTGGCAAATAGACTCTAGCATGGTTCTTGAGTTTGAATCTAACCCCTCATAGATGATCTGGCATAGTCTCCAAGTTTCTATTCCATGGTGTGGGCATTGGGTCAAAAGATTCTTGAAACGATCAAAGTACTTCCAAAATGATTCACCAGCTAGTTGGTAAAATTGATTTATTTCATTCCTAATCCTAGCTGTTTTATGATGGGGGAAATGCTTTTTCAAAAATGTTCTCACAAAGCCCTCCCAGGTAGTGACAGAATGGTTTGGCAGACTATAAAGCCACTTCTTAGCATTATCCTTAAGGGCAAAGTTGATTAATCTAAGTTTGACCTCATCCTCTGTTAATTGCAGTTTCATGGTTGCACATACCTCCTCAAATTCTCTAATAAATATATAAGCATCCTCTAATCCTGTGAATTTTGGAAGCATATTTATGATTTGAGGTTTGATTTCAAAATTATTAGCTGTGGGTTGTGGCAACCTGATACAAGATGGTTGGATGGAGCCAACTGGATAACACAAATCCTTAAGGGTCATGGGTTGGATTGGTTCAGCCATTGGAACAACAGGAATTGACTCAATTCTAACTAGACGACCCGACACTCTTCTCCACACACGAGGTGTACGGTTCTCGATATTCATATAATTTTTTTTTTTATAAAATTTTTATGTATAAGAAAAAGAAAGAAAAGAGAAAAAGTTCTAAAGAGAAGATCCTAAGGAGTCCTAAATCTAAAGAAAAGTAACCAAATTAATTTAAATTTTAATAAATTTTTTTTTTTCAAACAAGTGAAACAATAAATTAAACTCAATCTATCCTAGGGTTAACCTAAATCTGACAGCTCCTAACTGTTCCAAGATGACCCTTCAAGCTTTCCAAGTGGAGATTGATTAACTAGTTAGTCAGGTAAGTATAAGAGGTGGGAGGTTCACTCATCGTTGCCTTTCTAGACACCGAACGAGTTGGCCAGGCCAGCAACTGAACCAATTTAACAAACCACCCTCAGGGACTTGCCTAGATACCAACTAATCAAACAACTCAAACTTGGTAGAACTCTTAGGGTTCCTTGTCCTATTGAGCTCGAATTCCTTAAGGTTGACGTCTAATTGATTTTAAGATTAAAGGTCTAGGTAATGCAATATGATGGAGATAGTTTTTGGGCTAAGGAAGGGTAATGAAATCCCCACCTTATCTTGTTAATAGGTTGATGCCCTTAGATTAATTATGAAAATACAAATGTAAATAAACAAGATGACCAAGAATGTAAAAGATTTTAATTTAGAATTTTTTCTTTTATTTTGATATTTTACTTCACGATTATGAAATGTCTTTTGTTTTTTTTTTTTTTGTGATTAAGTAAATTCAAATGATTAGGTCTAAAAGGAAAAGTAATTAACTAAAAATAATAAAAGAGAAATTAGAAGCGTACCTGAGTTTTCCAACAATCACCAACTAAATCTAGAAACCTAAAGGAAAAAGAAAGAGAGTTATAAAGCATGAAGAACAAATATTTGAAAATAATTTAAAATGCCAAATCCCCGACAACGGCGCCAAAAACTTGATGTGTAAATCTTAAAATTTGTAAATAAAACTGCAAGCGCACAGTGTGCAGAGTAGCACGACCAGCGAGTACAGGTCGATCCCACAGAGACTTGGTTTAAAAAATAATTTTCAAATCTATGCTCAAGCGAGCTTTAATGAAAATCGAAAATCGAAAGTTGTTTGCTAAAGACAATAAGATTAAGGATCTAGGGTTTTTGAATCTACTAGATCTAGATTAGGAAATTCTACCTAGAATTTTCCTTATTGATCCTAACGACTACTCCTCTTATCTTTCCCAAGCATAGATTATGAAGGGACTAAGGTCCAACGATAACCCATCAAGATTCTTTACAGGGGAGTAGTAACTAGGATCCCTTAGGGTTTTCTCCTCCTATGCACTGAATCAAGCATGAACTATGAAGGGACTCTGATCCAACTGTAGTTCATCAAAAATTCTTGGCAAAAGAGGAAGAAAAAGAAACCCTAAGAAAAAGAAAGAACCCTATGTAAAATCCCTACTCATGATCTAGCTTCATCGCAAACCCTAGAAGGGATGCTTAGCTAGACATGATCTAAATCTACTTGTAAAATTTAAATACAGAAAAATAAACTACCCTAATTTCATAAATTAAACTAACCTAATTGCATAAAATTAAATTGCATAAATTAAACTATCATAATTACAAGAAAAATAAATTGCATAATGTAAAGAGATAAAATTGCATAAAAATAAGATTTTATATAAAAAAAAAATTATTACAAAAACCTCAAAGCTCGAGGCTTGAGAAGAAAGCTAAAAACCCCACTATCTAGGGTTACAAGCTTGATCAGAAGGCCAGAATCCCTAAAACAAGGGCCTTTGAAGGCTTTTTATAGGTATTTGGGGGTTATAAGGTTTTCAAAACTTTAGATGTGGGACTAAGAGGTTTTAGAGGGCTGTTAGGGGGATTTAGGGGCTCAAATCTTGCTCAAAAAGCACTTAAATCCATCAAGAAATCCTAAAAATTATTTCAGCCATCTGATCTTCATCTAAAGGACCCAATTCATCTAATAAATCAAGTCGGAAGCGATTCTGGGCCGTCGGATCACGATCTGGGTGAAGTGCTGCCGTTGGATCGCACTGCAGAAGGATCCAGTGTTGTCCAAGTGTTTATTGATTCTTGCAATTGCCTTGATTACGGTTGGATCTTGACCGACTGTGATGGTGGCCGTCCGATGGCGCAAAAATATGGAGCGTTGGATCTTGATCAGAGAAGATCGGACCATCGAGTGATGTGAAGTTACCAGGTTGTCCTTCGGACCTTCTTCTCTCTCCTCATGAGCCCTGAACCGCACGCGTGGATCGGGCTCGCGATGCATTGCGGTGAGCCGAGACTCGCTGATTGGCTGGTTTATGGTGCGCCGATGGATCCATGGTCCAGGCACCTGTTGCTATGGACCAAGCGGCTAACCATATCACCAAATCAGTTGATTTTTTGACCAATTTTGACCTGATTTGACTCGGGTTTGACCCAATTGAGTCTTCTTTCTTCATTCTTCAATTTCTAGGTCAATTTAACTCCGTTTTGCATAAAATTTACACCGTTGGAATCCTCTTTCCTTGTTCTTTCTATTGATGACCTCTTCTTCTGAAAAATATAATAACAAGTATCAATTTTTTAATAAAATTAGATAATTTAGATATTAATTGATACTTTTTATGTCAATTTGTGACATAAATCACCCAACTTTGATAGATGGTATCAAAAATTACAAATAGTTCTAGAGCATGAATGGATCCTACATATGATTATGGATCCAGCACCTAAAGTTTTCACATCCAACACATATGATGCAATCAAAGGTACTTATCAGAAGTGGCTAAATGATCATATCACCATGTATTGTGTTTTGAGAGCAACAAAGAACAAGATTTTAGTTGTAAATTCATTGATGCTCAGTGGGAGGAAATCCTTCAAATATTGAAGGAGTTCTTCTTGAACCTCTAAAAATGTGTCTTTAGTGGGGCAATAATTCTTTGAGAAAAAAAAAATAAAAATACAAAAGAGTCATGCTTGGGCTAATGAGTTCGAACTGACAAAAGAATCTAAGGTTAACCTAGTCTGACAGAGTTTCTTGATGCGAACAGGCTAAGGAAGAGAAATCAGCAAAGGATTACTGGACAAGGTACTTATATGATAATACTTTATGATTTCTCTATCTATGACACTACTGTCTTGATATTGGATATCGAAAGTCCATGCAAATTATTGTAATAACTTCAGGTTAGTAGAAAGATTGAAAACAGCAAGAGATTCCTGAACATTGGAAACAGCAAGAGAAATCATCAAGCTTATTTTTAATTCTACCAATATTATTTTAGTGATTATCACTATTATCTAATAATTTTTGTTATATCATTATAAATGATGTCAAAATTATATGGACAACTGAGAAATGGTATTTATGAATAATCACAGCCTGTTAGTGTATAGTACACAACAATCAAACTCCTAAAGTAGATTATGTCCTGAAAGCCTACCTTTGGCAGTTTAGGCTCGATCATTAAGCAAAAATAGGATCAATAGGATAATTCTCGAAGTTAATGATTATGAATCATTGTCAACCTATCAATCCTATCTCTTTTGTAAGATGATCAAGTATCCTTTTGCTGAAAAAGGTGAATGAGCCAATGATGTTCTGAGTCTGATATATACTGATGTATTGAATCTATGAATATATTTATCATAAATTTAGATTATTTAAAATATTTAAATAATTTCATAATAAGGTAGAGAAATAAATTAGAAAGAGCATTGAAACTCTTCGATCAGATCAAGGAGGAGAATGCCCTTTCGATGAGTTTTTGACATATCTAGAAGAGAATAAGATTTTCTATTATTGAAATCGACTTTGTTAGATATAGTTCGATCCATGATGGGATTTGCAAGTCTGTCAATCTTCTTTTAGGATTATACTCTTAAGACTGCTTGTTATGTTCTGAACTGAATTTTGAACTAATCAGTCGCAAGGACTCCATATGAGATATGGACTAGGTGTAAGTCGATACTCTCTTACCTTAGGATTTGAGAGTGTTTGGTTTATGTCAAGCAATTACAGATCAATTAGCTTGGATCCCAGTCCTATATGTATTATTTTATAGGGTAACCCAAAAGAATCTAGGCGATATAACTTTTACCATACTAAAGAATAAAAGTTGTTCGGCATTCATTTTAGAAAAGGAGTACCATGATGAAGGTACTCATGCCTTTAATATGGAACTTATAAAGTTCGATAGGTAGAAGAACCGACACAATCTAGTAAATCCATAGAACTGAATTTGATTAAATCAAATCCGAAATTCATTGTAGAGACACCATTAAGGAGATCCGATAGAGTACCGCATCTGTCGGATAGAGACTTTGATTTCTAGATCTAAGATGTAATCCTGTTGAACTCGATAAGAACAACAAAGATTTGATCACCTACATGGATGCAATGTAGAGGTTCGACTTCGATTAATGGCTTAGAGTCATAGAGTCCGAAATAGAGTCCATGAGGATCAATGGTGTATGGACACTTATTGATCCACTTGAAGGGATAAAACCCAGAGGGTGTAAGTGGATCTTCAATAGGATCAGAGAGCACAGATGAGAAGGTGGAGACACACAAAGCTCGTCTGGTTGCCTAAGGATATTGTTAACATTATGGTATTGACCATAATGAGATATTTTCTTCTAAGATAATGCTAAATATTTTTGAGTTGGAACATGTATTTTGATAAGTGATCAAAATGCATGACTTCATTGAGAATGAAGGAAAACCCTACAAATACAAATGGGTTAATAATTTTATGAGTATATTTTTTATTTTGTATGTAAATAAAATTTTCTTAATTGAGAATGACATTCCTTACATTACAGAAAATAAAGGTTTCGTTATTATCATTGTTCTTCATAAAGGACTTGGGAAAAGGCACCTCTCATCCTGGGGATGAAGATATATAGAGATAGATCTAAGAGGCTGCTTGGGTTATCACAATCCAACGTACATAAAGTGTTTATGAGTAAAATTTATTCTATCATATATACCATGTATGAGATCGGATATGGTATACTCACTAGGGTAGTGAGCGGATATCTGCAAGATCCAAGTGATAATCACTAGAAGGTCATCCTTAAGTATTTGAGAAATACTAAAGATTGATGACTCAATTATGAAGAATTTGACATAAAACTTATGAAATTTGATTTCAATTTTTAGTTGGATATAATAATAGTAAGAATGTATTAGAATACATCCTAATTCTAAATAATGGAGCAATCTACTGGAAAGGTTTCAAGCAGAGTAATATAGCCAAATTCAAATTGTGAGGCAGAATACATTGCAGCATTTGATGCTTGCAAAGAAGCTATGTGATTGTACAGGTTCACTAGCAAGCTAGGAATAGCACCCTCCGATGATGGTCCTACTGTATTATACAGCATCAGAGCTATAGCTCATACCAAGGAGTCGAAGTCCCATTAGCTTACTAGGCATTTTACATCATTACCACCTCATTTGAAAAATCTATTAAGATGACATCAATCTTTAGAAGATCGATAGAAAGAAGAACTTGGCCAATCTATTTGCTAAAGCCTCAGTATTTATGAGTTCTGAATTGATAAATCGAAGATGGGTATATGATTCTATATTGATTGGCTTTAGTCCAAGTGGAAGTTGTTGGAAAATATATCCTAAAGCCAATCGTTTGACGATTGTGCTAATTATAAATGTATATGAATTGATCAATACTAAAAGTTATTTGATCTTTTTCATCACAAGATTACATCTTCTAACAAACTCCTATATTGTGATGAAGTCCTTAGGACTACTTTGATCGATAAAAGAGGATTTATCGCGTAGTCTTTAAATTGATTCGTGACTAAACGATACGCTCTTACTAGGACGATAGTGATATCAAGTGTAGGTCGTTGTGTGCCATATATGTTGGTTGTTCTCGTAACCAAATGATGTGGAGACACTGGTATAACATGCAGGTGAGATATAGGAGTACATCATCACTAAATATGACCAACTGTGGAGCACTCTGCTATCAAGAGTAGCTTGCGAAGGGTATGGATATAAGTGTCCCTCCAATCAGAGATCACCACGGTGACTTGCAAGTAACTCACTGTATTTTGGTGCCGAACTAATAGAGTTTCTAATTCAGTGATGAAAGATTTTTGGATGCAGTCAAGTACTTATCAATTCAGTGTGTGAGTCAAGATGGGATTGACCCCTTCAAATTAGTAGGAGTTAATATATCAATGTATTTCAATTTAGCAAAACTTGAGCCTGACTAATCCATGTGATAGATTTAAAAAAGATTGAAATATAATGTGGATGACTTATCTAGGATTGATAATTAAATTCAAGGTCATCTTCAAGCATTAAGCTCAAAAAAATAAATTATACGATAACTATACGCCAATAGGTTCTTGAATGTTGCTTCGGCTTCATTCGATCTATCAGGATGTCAGATCACGTTGCTAGATGGTTACATCGATTGGTTCAGAAAATTATTTTTGTGCTACTGATTTAGGTTCGAACCTATGGGGTCACACTTAAAAGAAATTTTTGACTGATCATGTGGCTAATCAACGATTGAGAATCATTCAAGGGCTTAATCATCAATTCGATTGATGGTTAACCTTATACAAAAGTTACAATAAATTAATTAATCAAGTGTTAGTAAATTAATAAAAGATTAATTAATAATTAGATTACTGATTAGCTCAATTTGATTGAGCAAGGAGGATTAAATAAAATCTAATTGAATTGGATTCAATTAAGTTTGACCTGATTAGGTTACGAAATGACCTAATCGTTAGGGAGAATTATCCCTGATTTGATCAGAACTTTGGTTAAATCAATTCTTAATTTGATTAAAATTTGATTAAATATTTATAAGCTTAATTATATTAGATTTTATATATTTTATTTGGACTAAACCAGATGTGATTTGGTTTGGATTTAAATAAGGAAATTAAGAGTCCTTATTGGAATATGACTCTTCTCCCATGCACCTCCTACTTTGACGTCATATATCCTCACACACAAATAGTTTTTGTATGAGATTTTTTTACAACAAAGAGTCCTTTTCCTTCTCTATCTCATAACCAAATTTGGGTAGGATCAAATTTTAATGGTATGTTCAAATCTATTTTGAAATAGAATACTATATAGATAATATTTGACATTATTTCTAAGACCTTGTCGCCAACTTATTTTTTTCTCCTTATATGTGTGACATTTTAAAGATATTTTTTAATAAATATTAGTTAGAGAAGTAATTTATCATGAAAAAATATGAGAAATAGTATCCCATATTTTTTTGGCATGTTTTGGCATGAATTTTTGAGTAGGGGCGATAACACATCAAGAGTCCATGGTCTCTAGGACTCTTCACCCCACCTCCTTACATGTTGAAATAAAAAGAGTTTTATTTCATTCTTATGTATGTAAGATACTTGATAGAGAGGCCTTCACATTGAGAGGGGTGTTGGGCATGGTTTCATGGTGTGAAAGAAGAGGAGAGTCTTCTTCTCTTAGGGTGTGCGCAAAAATCATTTTTCTAGGGTTTTGGTCCTTAGGATTTGGGAAGAGAGAAAAAATAAGAAAAAAATTATTTTCCTCTCTATCTTTCTTTCACCTCTTCATCTCCTCCAGAAGTCCATCTTCAACCTCTGAAAAGGTTCTAGAGATTTGAAGAAAGAATCTAGATCAGCCAAGAAGAAAGTTTTCACGTGAGCTAGCACTTCTGAGAAGATCAATCAGATCAGAGCTTCGAGTGGATTTTTCGTAGAGGCCAGACATGTGTGCAGCTACAAGCAACCAGTAAAGATCTCCTTCACCATGTCTCTCAGTAGTGATGATCATCAACCTGCGCAAAAGTATCGAGTTCTGAACTCAGATTAGAAGTAGATGTGATCTATTGCTCACATGCATGCATACTGATTTTATCTTCAGTATTTTTAGATTTTATATACAATATATATCATATCATAGATCCTAGAGTAGGTTGATTTGATGATTAGATCATATGCATGTTAGATTAATTTGATTAATCTATTTACTTTTCATTATAATTTATAGAAAAAAATTTTGAAATACATGCATGACATCGCCTACGTTCGCCAACGGTTGGTCACTATGGAAGGAACCTTAAAGAGTTTAAGGAGCACTGTTCTCATTGTGAAGCGAGTTTTTTCCAAAAGAGTTTAGTTGGAGAAAAAGAAAAAATCTATCAAGAAACAGAAGAAAAAGAGCAAGCTAAAGAAGGACGTTCCAAAGAAGGCTAAAGCAACGAGAAAGTGTTTCCATTGTGATGCTGAAGGCTATTAAAGGAGGAACTGTCCACTCTACCTGAAGAGTTTAAAGATTAAAAAAGGTGATAAACCTTTCGAAGGTATGCTCATAATTGAATCTAACCTTACGATTTCTTCTACTTCTAGTTGGATATTAGGCTCTGGTTTGAGTGCTCATATATGTACCTCAATACAAGATCTAATAGAAAATAGGAGGTTGAGAAAAGGTGACATGATCCTTCGATCGACAATGGAGCAAAAATTACTGTAGAAGCCATTGGTAGTTATCCTCTTTGATTATCGTCAGATTTTAGAATAGATTTAAATGATTGTTATTTTATTCCTATAGCTAGTCAAAATTTGATTTTTGTATCTGTGCTATCATAGAAAGGTTTTGAATTTAATTTCAATAAATACTTATTTATTTATTTATTTATGAAATAATTGATTGCTCGTGATCTTTTAATTAACAGTCTATATCACTTGCATATTGATACGAATGTGAATTTGAACGAGCAAATAGGGAGTACCGTAGGTCAAAAGAGATCCAGAGATAAAATTAAGCAGAAGTACTTGTGGCATCATAGACTAGGCCATATTGGAGAGGACAGCATAAACAAACTGAAAAAGGAGGGATCTTTGGCTTTCTTCATCCAGAATTGTATCCAACTTGTGAATCTTACTTTCCAGAAAAAATAACCAAGTTATCCTTTGTAGGACATGGGGAAAGGGCCATTGAGTTACTTGCCCTGGTACACACCGATATGTGTGGGCCATTTGATCTGTATGTCAGGGGTGGTTATAACTATTTTATTTTTTTTACCGATGATCTATCTAAGCATGGGTATGTCTATCTGATGAAACATAAATCTGAAGCTTTTAAAAAGTTTAAAAAATTTAAAAATAAAGTAGAAAAATAAACAGACAAGTCCATTAAGGTTCTTCAATCTAATCGAGGAGGTGAATACCTTAGTCAAAAATTTTTAGGATATCTCTAAGACAATGGCATAGTCTTTCAATAGACTCCTCCTGGAACACCTCAACTCAATGGGATATCCGAAAGGAAGAATAGGATCCTATTAGATATGGTGAGGTTCATAATGAGCTTCATTGATCTACCCTTATATCTTTGGAGATATGTCTTATTAACTGTCATTCATTTGTTGAATAAGATTCCATCAAAATTTGTTCTTACTACACTTTATGAGATATGGTATGGTAAAAAGCCAAATCTAGGTTATCTTAAGACTTGGGGATGTCTGACCTATGTCAAAAGATAAATGACTGATAAATTAGAGGATATATCCATAATAGCTCATTTTATAGGGTATCCAAAGAATCAATGAAACACTACTACTTTTTACAAGATCACAATGTGATTGTGAGTTAGAATGCCATATTCTTAAAAAAATAGTTTATCTAGGATGGTGGCAGTTGGAGGTTAGTTGAGCTCGAAGAGAAGGTCTCTAAAAAACAAAGAGCTATAGATTCTCAGGAACTCATTATTTAGGAGCCAGTAGTTGATGTTCCTCTATCACCTCGTAGATCTAGCAGGATCTTCCGACCTCTTAAAAGGTACATGGATATGCTTACGGAGGAAGTAAAGAAAATATTCTTACGAGAGATAAGGGTCATGGTGATGATCTTAATACCTTTGATGAGGCGATGTCTGACATCGATTCTAAGAAATAATTAGATGCAATGAAGTCAGAAATTGACTCGATATATTCAATCCAAGTATGGACATTAGTGGATCCACTTGAGAGTATAGTACCCATTGGGTGGAAATGGATCTACAAAAAGAAAATAGGTGCCGATGGTAAGGTAGAGACCTATAAAGCTAAGCTTGTGGCAAAAGATTATAGCCAGTGCGAGGGCATTGACTATTAAAAAATTTTTTCGTCCTTAGATATGCTGAAATCCATCTACACTTTGCTTGCTATTATAGCTTATTATGATTATAAAATTTGGTAAATGAATGTGAAAAATATTTTTCTGAATGAATATCTTGAGAAAGATATCTATATGGAGCAGCCTTTGGGTTTCATATCTAGTGATGGTAATCACAGAGTCTGTAAGCTTCAAAGATCTATATACAGATTAAAGCAAGCTTCTTGGAGTTGGAATCATCATTTTGATGATGCGATCAAATCATTTAATTTTATCAAGAATGAAGAGAAATCTTGTGTATACAAAAAGATCAGTCGGAGTGCAATAACATTTCTCGTATTGTATATGGATGATATTCTCCTCATTGAGAATGATATTCTTATGTTGATCATGGTCAAAAGATGGTTGTCCAAGAAATTCTTCATGAAAGATCTTGAGAAAGTATCCTATATTCTTGGAATAAAGATCTATAGAGATAGATTTAAAAGGGTGCTAGACCTGTCATACAAGTTATACATACAGAAAGTGCTGAAGAGGTTCAACATGAAAAATTCTAAAAGAAGATTTTTACCTCTTAGACATGG
Organism: Elaeis guineensis; assembly: GCF_000442705.2. Classification (NCBI taxonomy): domain Eukaryota; kingdom Viridiplantae; phylum Streptophyta; class Magnoliopsida; order Arecales; family Arecaceae; genus Elaeis; species Elaeis guineensis. The sequence goes on along the minus strand of NC_025993.2, from coordinate 28,536,375 downwards.
TATTCATCTTTTCTAGATGATGTGTCTGACTACGTCTGAGAAAGTTCAGCGTATGAGTATGATTTCTTATGCCTCAACCATAGGGAGCCTCATGTATGCCATGTTGTGTACTCGATCGAATATTATCCTTGTTATGAGTATCACGAGTAGGTATCAGTCAAATCCAAATGAGGAGCACTAGATAGCTATGAAGAACATCATTAAGTACTTAAGGAGGTTCTGAATTGTGAGTTAAAGGATATACTGATTCAGACTTCATGTCTGATCCTGATGATAGAAAGTCTACGTCAGGATATGTATTCATATGCAATGGTGGTGCAGTCAGCTGGAAGAGTTTCAAGCAATCCATCATAGCGAATTCGACCACAGAGGTTGAATATGTCACTGCTTCGGATGCTGCAAAGGAAGGCTTCTGGTTTAAAAAATTTATTGCAGAACTTGGAGTTATGACATCAGATGCCATACCACTTTACTGTGACAACAATGCAGCCATAATACTTGCAAGGAGCCGAGGTCTCATCAAAAATTAAAGCACATCGAACGACGGTCGCCTATCTCAAAAAAAATATATCGAGGTGCAAAGAGTAGACTCCATGGACAACGTGGTAGACTTACTAACAAAGCAATTAAGCTAGTCAAAAATAGAAGTCCACCTTGAAAGGATGGGACTTAGATTACTGGCCAATTAGCTTTAGTCCAAGAGAGAGATTGTTAGATGTATGTTGTTATAGCCCAAGCCCACGACATCAGGATCCAAGCCCAACAAAAAAAAAATAGAGTAAAAATCGGGAAGAAGACTCCCGGTAGGAGTCTTCTTCTCCGACGAGACCCAAGCCTATTAGGAGTCCTAGGATCTCTCAAAATCCTAGGACCCTCTATAAGAAGGTCTCCCCTCTCCTTAGAATCGACCATCGACCTCCTCCCTCTCTCTTTCTCCCCATTTTTCTCGATCGGAGCCGCGGGCACTGTTGGGTTTCTCGCCGGTGAGGTCACCGAAGGTCGGGGGTGAGCCTTCCTTTCCTTCCTCTCTTCCTTCCCTTTCTTTCCGTATTTTTGCTTGAGACTGCCGGCGATGAGTGTCGCCGATCTTCGATCGGGAAAGAGACTCTATTTTTGGGCCTCTTTTCCTTGAATTTTTTTGGCGCCGGCGATCGTAATCGACCACCGGCCATGCTCCTCCGTAGCTGGGGGAGCAGCCTCCCTCTGCCGCCGGCCTCCGTCGCGATGGCCGCGGCTTGAACGGCCGGCCAAGGAAGGACCAAGGGTCCTCTGTTCCGGCGCGGGAAGGGCCGAGAAGAAGAAGAAGAAAAAAAAAAGAAGAAGAAAAGGAAAAGAAAAAAAAAAGAAGAAAAAGAAGAAAAGGAAAAGAAAAAAAAAAGGGGGCGGAGAGAGAAACTCTCTTTGCTCTCTCTCTCTCTCTTTAGATTTTAGGATTTATGGAATTAATTAATTAAAAAAATAATAATAATTAAATTAGCAATAAAAATAAAAAATAAATAAATATAATTAGGGTATCCATGGATTAGTTCAAAAACCCTGGATACTGTCGACGAATTGATCCTCGTGGAGACATTAGATTTTAACAATTTAGTTATTTTTAATTCGATAAAATTTTGATTAAAAATATGATATTTGACGTATCAGGTTCAGAGAAGGATTTTCAAGATTCCTAGAATTTCTAGTTGGATTTTCTTTTAAGGTAAGTAGTGTTTACTTTTACTGAATTTATCTGGTAAATTATGAATTAAATAAATTTATGCATGCTTGCGATTGAAATTATTTATTGAAATAATTATTGAAAATTATTTATGATTAAAGTTAATTGTAGAAAATTATTTATGATTGAAGTTATTTGTTGAGTAATTATTATGATGATATATGATCTCAAAGAATGTTATGATCGATTTGACTCGAATATCATTTAATTTTATTATTCTTGAAAATACTATATGAATTGGAAGACAATATGAAATTAATAATCTGACTGTGTTGAGGACCCCGCCAATGGGGGCATATACGTTGGCAATTGACTGTCCTGAGGGTTTATGTCGCCAGCGAGACCAGCGACATGTCGCCAGAGAGACCAGCGACAAACTGCCAGCGAGACCAGCGGTTCCAAAGGACTTGGCTGCCAGATGATTCGCAGCTCACTGCAAGCAGATACGCGGTATTATGACCCTGCCACAGGGATAATGTGGTCATAGTCATGGTTGGTAAGAAGAACTTAAGAAATTGATGAAATTAAGAAGAAAAGCATAATTGGAAATTATGATGAATTGACTTTTATATATGATTGACAGTATGAATATGATTTCATGAAATTACATATTGATTTGTTAATAGTAAATTGATATGCATAGTATTATTTGCCTGATTTATTCAGTTAAAGGTATACACTGCTTACTGGACTATTTAGCTCATGATAAGTTTTATGTTTTTCTTACAGATCCAGAAAATTAGCATGATGTGGGATTTCGGTTGGGAGAGCGATTAGAGATGGAGTTAGCTCATTGATTTAAGATTTTCTCAGAATTAATTCAAGACTTTTAGTTTTATTTTTTAATGTTGACTTTGTCAGACAGTTATTTCTTTTTGAACACTGAGTTTTATTTTATTATTTGAACTAAGGATTGATTATTAAAAATTGAAAAATTTATTTAACTGTTTGTGAAGATATCATGATGAGATGCCTTGCATGCTTATGGGAAAAGTATTCTATAAGTATGCGGCGGTTGCCATGACCCTCGATTCAAATCTCGGGTCGGGGGCGTGACAATTAATATGGTATCAGAGCATAAGTAGATAGATAGAGACATATAGAATAAAGTGAGCGAGTGATGGATAGACATTAGGAAATTGAAAGGTTAGTTATGATGATTATGATTTGACTTGTCACAAGTTATAACCTTATTAAGGATAAGTTTTATCTCAAATCTAACATAGGTCAATATGCCTCCACGACGATCGAGGAATACTCAAGGAGCGGTAGGAGGGACATCAAATCCACTTGGCGATAATACTCCCCAATTAAACAGCGGTACAACTCAGCAGGAGGGAATCCATGATTTTACCGAAAATACTCCGACAGTACAGGAGGAGCCGAACATGACTCAACTAATGCAAACTCTGATCGGAGTAGTTCAAACACAGCAATAGTTACTTCAACAACAACATGCACAGCCACGTCAATATTTTCCACCGACACCTAGACATGGGGAACATCCGATGCAGAGAAACAATATCGTCGAATTTAAGAAGCTAGCTCCTCCAGCCTTCAAAGGGACCATCAAGCCACTGGAAGCAGATAACTAGATTATGAAAATGGAGAAGGCTTTCACCGTACAAGAATGCCATGATGAAGAGAAGATCCGCTATACAGCATATCTGTTACAAGGCGAGGCATACAACTGGTGGCGTATACTGGAACAAAAATATGAGCACGATGGGATACCACTCACTTGGGAAAGATTTCGAGATGAATTCTTTGACAAGTATTTTCTCCGAAGTGTCAGAATACAGAAAGAGCAGGAGTTCATTCACCTAAAACAGGGAAACAGATCCGTTGCAGAATATGAAGCTAAATTCACGAAATTAGCCAAGTTCGTTCCAAGATTAGTTGAGATTGAGCAAGACAGAGTACACAAATTTGAAATGGGACTGAAGACAGAAATCAGAAAACAGGTTGTACCCTATGAGCTAACTACCTATGCCTCAGTTGTGAACAAAGCTCTAATAATTGAGAGAGAAGTTAATGAAGCTCATGCGGAGCGAGAACGAAATCAGAAGAAGAGAAATAGGTTTAGTGGAACTCAAAGATGAAATCAGAACAACAAGGTTCCAGCAAAGAAGCCAGCAACTAATAAGAATTGTGAGAATGTGGCAGTTAGATGTTCGAGATGCAGCCGAAGAGAGCATGAGACTTCTAATTGCCCATGGAATATCGGTTCATGTTTTAGATGTGGACAGAAAGAATACAAGATTGCAGATTGCCCCCAGATGGACGAAAATAGATCAACACAAGCAAAGGACAGAGGTCAAAGGTCGAAAACTCAAGGAAGAATCTATGCACTCACACAACAGGATGCTCAGGCCTCTAATGCTGTGGTGACAGGTACCATTCCTGTATCTGGTATTCATGCTTCAGTTTTGTTTGATTCTGGTGCTACACACTCCTTTATATCCACTACTTTTATTAGACAACATGATATAAGTTGTGAACCCATGAAAACCAAATTATATGTTGAGATACCAGTAGATGGTATTTTGAGTACTGAAAGTGTGTGCAAGTCCTGTAGTATCAAGATAGGAGAAAGAGAATTATCAACAGATTTGGTGGTCCTGGATATGCATGATTTCGATGTCATTCTAGGAATGGATTGGCTGGCTACTGATCATGCCTCTGTGGATTGTTATGGAAAGAGAGTGAACTTTCACATATCGGGAGAATTAACTTTTAATTTTGATGAAAGTACAGGAACCACACCCCCACATATTATTTCATTTGTGCAAGCTAGACAGATGATAAGAAAGGGATGTAGAGGTTACCTAGTATCAATAAAGAATAAAGAACATGATGAATTGAAGTTACAGGATATTCCTATCGTAAATGAATTTTTGGATGTATTCATTGATGATCTAGTCGGACTACCACCAGATAGAGAAATTGAATTTATCATTGAGTTGGCACCCAATACCAGTCTGATTTCTAAAGCTCCTTACAGAATGGCCCCTATGGAGTTAAAGGAGTTAAAAGATCAATTACAGGATTTATTGGATAAAGGTTTTATAAGGCCTAGTGTATCTCCTTGGGGAGCTCCAGTCTTATTTGTGAAGAAGAAAGATGGTAGTATGAGACTTTGTATCGACTATAGAGAATTGAATAAAAATACTATCAGAAATAAGTATCCTCTATCTCGAATTGATGATTTGTTTGATCAGTTGCAAGGTGCACAAGTCTTTTCTAAAATTGATCTTCGTTCAGGGTATCATCAGTTAAAAATCAAAACAGAGGACATACCCAAGACGGTATTTAGAACTCGTTATGGATATTATGAATTTTTAGTGATGCCTTTTGGGTTAACCAATGCTCCAGCAGCCTTTATAGATTTAATGAATAGAATATTCAGATCTTATCTTGATAAGTTTGTTGTCGTATTTATTGACGATATCTTGATATATTCAAGAAGTAAATTGGAGCATGAAGAATATTTACGGTGTGTACTACAAATATTGAGGAAAGAAAAATTTTATGCCAAATTTAAGAAGTGTGAATTTTGGTTGGACAAAATAGCCTTTTTAGGACACATCGTATCTAAAGATGGAATTTCTGTGGATCCAGTAAAAGTGAAAGCTGTGATGCAGTGGAACAGACCTACAAATATTTTTGAGATTCAAAATTTTCTGAAAATGGCAGGATATTACAGATGATTTGTAGAAGGATTCTCCCGCATAGCTGCACCCTTGACTCGTCTTACTCAAAAAGGGATTAAATTCGAGTGGACTGAAGATTGTGAACAGAGTTTTCAAGAATTAAAACAACGATTAGTGTCAGCCCCTATCCTTACTATACCAACAGGAGATGAAGGTTTCACAATATATAGTGATGCATCTAAAAAGGGACTCGGCTGTGTATTGATGCAATATGGTAAGGTGGTAGCCTATGCCTCAAGACAATTGAAACCATATGAACAGAATTATCCGACACATGATTTGAAATTAGCTGCAGTGATTTTTGCCCTAAAAATTTGGAGACATCACTTATACGATGTACAGTGTGAAGTGTTTACAGATCATAAGAGTTTGAAGTATATTTTTACACAGAAAGAATTAAACATGAGACAGAGAAGGTGGTTAGAACTATTAAAGAATTATGATTTAATAATCCATTATCATCCGCGAAAAGCTAATGTTGTTGTTGATGCCCTTAGTAGGAAATCTGTGGGAAATTTGGCGGTTTTAATCACACATCAAAGTCAATTGTTAAAGGATATAAGAAAATTGGAATTAGACATCCGAATATATGACTCAACAGTACGGTTAGCCAACATGAGGGTTCAGCCAACACTCATTGAAAGAATTTTAGTTGCCCAGAATAATGATCCACAACTAATAAAAATAAGAAATTCAGTGGGAGCTGGTGTTCAATCTGAATTCAAGATACATGAAGATGGTTCGTTAAGGTTCGAAAATAGGATTTGCGTACCCAATGATTCAGCACTTAAGCATGAAATACTTCAGGAGGCACATCAGATCGGTTATACAGTTCATCCGGGAGGTACCAAGATGTATAGAGACTTAAAAGAAATATACTGGTGGAATAATATGCAGAGAGAGATCGCTCAATTCATGGCTCAATGTTTAGTGTGTCAACAAGTTAAAGCTGAACATCAGAGACCTGCGGGACTACTTCAACCTCTTGATATTTCAGTTTGGAAGTGGGAACATATCACTATGGATTTTGTAACTGGACTACCGAAGACTCCCAGTAAAAATGATGCAGCCTGGGTGATTGTAGACCGATTGACAAAGTCTGCACACTTTCTACCAATTAGAGTTGGATTTATCTTGGAAAGACTAGCAAAGTTATATATGAAAGAAATTATAAGGCTACATGGAATTCCAGTGACCATCGTATCGGATCAAGACATCAGATTTGTATCACAGTTTTGGAAGAGCTTACACAAGGCATTAGGAACAAAATTGAACTTCAATATAGCTTTTCATCCACAGACTGATGGTCAGTCAGAGAGAACTATTCAGATCTTAGAAGATATGTTGAGAATCTGTATTTTGGATATGAAAAGTTCATGGGATGAGCATCTACCTTTGATTGAGTTCGCTTACAATAACAGTTATCAGACTAGCATTGGAATGGCACCTTACGAAGCTTTATATGGTAGAAGATGTCGATCACCGATTCACTGGGATGATGTTGGTGAGCAAAGAATATTGGGTCCTGAACTTGTTCAACAAGCAGTCGAGAAGATTCAATTAATTAAAGATCGACTTCGGGCAGCACAAAGCAGATAGAAAATCTATGCAGACAACAGGAGACAGAAATTAGAATTTCAAGTCGGTGACCATGTGTTTCTCAAAGTATCTCCTTCAAAAGGAATCTCAAGATTTGGCATTCGTGGCAAATTGAATCCCAGATATGTGGGTCCGTTTGAGATTTTGGAAAGAATTAGTGAGGTGGCTTATCGACTTGCCTTACCCCCTTCACTTACAGGAGTACATAATGTTTTTCATGTTTCTATGTTAAAGAAATATTTATCAGATCCAAGTCACATCGTAGAACTTGAACCAGTACAAGCCAGAAAATATCTATCATATGAAGAATATCCGATACGGATCGTAGACCGTAAAGAACAGGTGCTGAGATATCGCAACATTCCTTATGTCAAGGTACAGTGGAGTCGACATTCAGAAAGAGAAGCTACTTGGGAGCTAGAGGAAGAAATGAAGCAAAAATATCCCCAGCTCTTCGAGACTACAGGTATGAAAAATTTTGAGGATGAAATTTCTTTTTAGGGGTGAAGAATGTTATAGCCCAAACCCAAGCCCACGACATCAGGATCCAAGCCCAACAAAAAAAAAAAAAAAATAGAGTAAAAATCGGGAAGAAGACTCCCGGTAGGAGTCTTCTTCTCCGGCGAGACCTAAGCCTATTAGGAGTCCTAGGATCTCTCAAAATCCTAGGACCCTCTATAAGAAGGTCTCCCCTCTCCTTAGAATCGACCATCGACCTCCTCCCTCTCTCTTTCTCCCCATTTTTCTCGATCGGAGCCGCGGGCACTGTTGGGTTTCTCGCCGTGATTTCTCGCCGGTGAGGTCACCAGAGGCCGGGGGTGAGCCTTCCTTTCCTTCCTCTCTTCCTTCTCTTTCTTTCCGTATTTTTGCTTGAGGCTGCCGACGACGAGTGTCACCGATCTTCGGTCGGAAAAGAGACTCTATTTTTGGGCCTCTTTTCCTTGAATTTTTTCGGCATCGGTGATCGTAATCGACCGCCGGCCATGCTCCTCCGTAGCCGGGGGAGCAGCCTCCCTCTGCCGTCGGCCTCCGCTGCGGCGGCCGCGACTTGAACGGCCGGCCAAGGAAGGACCAAGGGTCCTCTGTTCCGGCACGGGAAGGGCCGAGAAGAAGAAGAAGAAAAAAAAAGAAGAAAAGGAAAAGAAAAAAAAAGAAGAAAAAGAAGAAAAGGAAAAGAAAAAAAAAAAGGGGGTGGAGAGAGAAACTCTCTTTGCTCTCTCTCTCTCTCTCTCTCTTTAGATTTAAGGATTTATGGAATTAATTAATTAAAAATAATAATAATAATTAAATTAGCAATAAAAATAAAAAATAAATAAATATAATTAGGGTATCCATGGATTAGTTCGAAAACCCTGGATACTATCGACGAATTGATCCTCGTGGAGATATTAGATTTTAACAATTTAGTTATTTTTAATTTGATAAAATTTTGATTAAAAATATGATATTTGATGTATCAGGTTCAGAGAAGGATTTTCGAGATTCCTAAAATTTTTAGTTGGATTTTCTTTTAAGGTAAGTAGTGTTTACTTTTACTGAATTTATCTGGTAAATTATGAATTAAATAAATTTATGCATGCTTGCGATTGAAATTATTTATTGAAATAATTGTTGAAAATTATTTATGATTAAAGTTAATTGTAGAAAATTATTTATGATTGAAGTTATTTGTTGAGTAATTATTATGATGATATATGATCTCAAAGAATGTTATGATTGATTTGACTTGAATATCATTTAATTTTATTATTCTTGAAAATAATATATGAATTGAAAGATAATATGAAATTGACAACTTGACTGTGTTAAGGACCCCGCCAATGGGGGCATATACGTTGGCAATTGACTGTCCTGAGGGTTTATGTCACCAGCGAGACCAGCGATATGTCGCCAGAGAGGCCAGCGACAAACCGCCAGCGAGACCAGCGGTTCCAAAGGACTTGGCTGCCAGATGATTCGCAGCTCACCGCAAGCAGATACGCGGTATTATGACCCTGCCACAGGGATAATGTGGTCATAGTCATGGTTGGTAAGAAGAACTTAAGAAATTGATGAAATTAAGAAGAAAAGCATAATTGAAAATTATGATGAATTGACTTTTATATATGATTGACAGTATGAATATGATTTCATGAAATTACATATTGATTTGTTAATAGTAAATTGATATGCATAGTATTATTTGCCTGATTTATTCAGTTAAAGGTATACACTGCTTACTGGGCTATTTAGCTCATGATAAGTTTTATGTTTTTCTTACAGATCCAGAAAATTAGCATGATGCGGGATTTCGGTTGGGAGAGCGATTAGAGATGGAGTTAGCTCATTGATTTAGGATTTTCTCAGAATTAATTCAAGACTTTTAGTTTTATTTTTTAATGTTGACTTTGTCAGACAGTTATTTCCTTTTGAACACTAAGTTTTGTTTTTCTATTTGAACTAAGGATTGATTATTAAAAATTGAAAAATTTATTTAACTGTTTGTGAAGATATCATGATGAGATGCCTTGCATGCTTATGGGAAAAGTTTCTATAAGTATGCGGCGGTTGCCATGACCCTCGATTCAAATCTCGGGTCGGGGGCGTGACATATGTCCTAAAAGTCAATATGGCTGACACATTGCAATAAAGTTAAGACATAATTTTATACTTAATACATTAATTTGATCAATAAAAGAGCAAGTTTAATTTTCATTCAAGAGTGATGTGTCATTGAATTATCCATGCAATTAACATTTTGATACATATTCTTAAAGTGTTGAGAACTAGAAATATGTATTTAATTCCTAAATGCTCCCGATCATAATATCATCATGAGGATGGTGATCGATCTGGATAGACCAGTGTACAGATCACTTTCTTCGGAGTAGATGAGTCTCTGATCTATAGTGTAGAGACACTGAGCAACGAGTGCAGATAGTTGTTAGGGAATAACTAGTACTGAGCGTGACCATACGAGAAATCATTTGGATTTCTACTCGATCGTCAGTGATTATCTCGATGCTATAGTTGTGTGAATAGTCTTTTGACCTGTGATGGTATGATTGCTCGTAATGAGGCTGCTGTAGTTTGATTGATACATAAACATGATCTCAATGAGCCCTTGTAGTGGATGTTGACGATAGTTGGTCCACTGTAGGAGTAGGATACGTATCAAGATGGAATCTATCAATTTTGATAGAAAAGAGTAGTCCTATGAAATTTAAGAGGCTAAGTTCGAGAGTCTGTGACTACAGTAGTGTAATTGATGGAAAAGAATTTTCATAAAGATCATAATTAGACTTGAGCTAATCGAATCTATCATATGATTGATGATGAGATTTGACGATTTATTTATGACCTACCATCTAGTCGGGACTCACGATAGAGAGACTGATTCACACGTAAACTACACCTTGAGGTTCTTTTATAATTTTACTGGGTTGCCACTACATACTACTAGGTATCATTGGTGGATTGTGAGAGCTCACCAGGATTGCTCAGGATCGACAATCTTTGATGAGTTAGAGTAAAATTGTTCAAACCTATTGAAAAGAGTTTCAATAATACTATGATAGAGATCATGTATATTTTACTACTAGATAGAATTGAACCTATGGGGTCACACAACAAAGGAATTAGATCTAAAATAAGCAATTGGGCTTATGAAGTCTCAATTGGATTTAGAAAAATCTAATTGGATTCAGGGTAACCTTGCTAGCACATGATTAGACTCAATTTCTTCTTTACGTTTGAATTTCTTATTTGATAAGATTAATTTAAATTTAATTATCTACTAATAATGTAAATAAATTAGATTCATTGAGCTCTAATTGTTGGGTGTCTAAAGTTTTGAACCAAATAAATTAAGGGTTCAAGTCCTTAATTAATTTTCTTGATAGTTTTCATTGGGCACCACTTGATTTGATCAAGTTGGGCGTATCCACCTATTAGAGGGCATGTAGAACCATTATGGGGCATCCCATGGGTACCATGTGGCATGTGTATTTGTGGGTGCAAAGGCTCCAATTATTGATGCCTAAAGGATCTCCTAAAAGGAATCAAATAACTAAAGCAATAAAGATTCCTAATACAAGTAGTTGTATTAAGTGGTTGTTTAGTTTTGAATAGGATTCAAATCTTATGTCTATTTAAAGAGACCTTCCCTAGGGCCTCTAGGCAATTCAACCAGTAGCCCCACACCTCCTTAGAGCAGCCCACGCCCCCTCTCTTTCTTCTCCTCTCTCTTCTCCCTTGAAGATCCAACACCCAAGCTTGGGCATCCTCCATCTTCAATGCCCAAAGATGTTTGGGCATCCCCTATTGCTTGCTGGTTTTAGTTCTTGGTTGCTTTATAATCTAGGGAAGAAAAGCAAGAGAAGAAGAGAAGAAGAAGATCAAGGAAAGGATCAAAGAGTTGATCATGATCTAGGCTTCGTTCAGATTCGCATGCTGATTTTTTTTGGGAAGAAAAATCAATATCAAAGAGGGCTGTTCCAGATTGATTCTGAGTGGATACTTATAGAGGCCAGATACTTGCACAGCTAAAAGAGAGCCTCTTCTCTTTCAGATCTAGATTTGAAGAAAAAATTACGAAACAGGTATATGATTCGATCACATATTCAATTTTAGCATATATTCAATTTCAGCATATGAAGTAGATCCTAGTGGTTTATGTTTTATGCATGCATGATGTAGATTAAAAGGTGTTTTAATCTTCTATTTTAGTGCGATGTTTAGAAAAAAAAAATTTTGAAACATACATGCATACCCCGACATGAAAATTTCAACAATTAGTACCAAAATAAGTGACGAAGAGTATCCCAAGCTACTCAAAGAAAGAGATGGACCCTTGTGGGAGTCTGAAAAATCAAACCCTTGCCACCTTCTTGAGGGTTACAGAAAAAGCAATGCACAATAGGGCATCAAAAGTCCCTTGTAAAGCCATGAGGACCCTATAACCTTCGATATGATCTATCAGATCAGCAGAGCCATCAAAAGACTCAATGGTGCACATCTTGAATCGGTTCGAAACTATTTCACTCAAGATCTCATGAGAGAATGGAGATCGAAGATTGAAGCTATTTTTATTTTGAGATCAACCTCTACCTAAAGCTCCATCAGGCTGTTAGATTTGTGCCCTAGAAGCTAATTATTGACTAACATATTTTATAAATCTAGGGCTTAATATTGTACTTGTAATATTTGTATTATCAATAAAAGATATTTTTCATTCCAATCATATTTATGTGCCCATAATTTATCCTAAAAATTAACAAAGATAATTTTTGTATCTTCTCAAAGTGGTGAGAATTTGAGACATACATTAATTAGTGATTAATTTTTTAAATACTTTCAATCAAAGGATCATCATGGAGGACAATGATCAATCCATTCGAGATCGATACATGGTTCACCTTTCTTGTGGGCTGATGAGTCTAGGATCTATAGTATAGGGATACTAGGATGAGGGTGCAAGTGGTTGTTAGAGAATAACTTACACTGAGCGTGACCAATATGAAAAACTACTTGGACATTTACTCACTCGTCAGTGGTCTTCTCGATGCTGCAGTGGTATGAGTGGTCCTTTGACTTATGATATCATTAGATATTCATAGTGAGACTACTGAGTTTGACTGCATGTTCTCTTGATCCCTAGCTATTTGGGTCCTTGCTGCGTATGTTGACTATAGTAGGTTCAGGTTCGCTGTTCGGAGTAGGATGCACCAAGATAGAATCTATCGATCTTAGTAGAAAATGAGAAGTCCTATGCGATTTGTGAGACTGAGTTTAGAAAGTTTTTGATTAAAATAAGTGAGAATACTGAAAAAGAGTTTCCACGAGATTCATAAATGAACTTGAGTCGAGCCAATCTTGCATATGACTGACGATGGAGTCTGACGAGTTCTCCATGACCTCCATCAAGTCAGGACTCACAATAGAAAGACTGAATCAAACGATAACTCCACCTAGGGGTTCACACTTTTATTCTACTAGGTTGCCACTACATACTGCTAGGTGTCACTGATGGATTGTGGGACTCATCGGGTGTCATCTTGATGATCGGTGACTCTCGAAAGATAGAGCTAGAATTGTTCCAACCCATCAAAAAGAGTTTTGATGATATTGTGATGGAGATCACAATATATCTCACTACTAGATAGAATAGAACCTATTGGGTTACACATTAAGAGATTTCATCTTAAATTTACCAATTGAGCTGATGAAGTTCTAATTGAGTTATGACTTATTAAAATCCTATTGAGTTTAAAAGAACTATGCTAGTACATGGTTAAACCTATTTTTTCTCAGGACTTCGATTGAATCAAGTCCATTGTATTGGGTGCCTAATTATGAGCCCAAGAGGATTAGATCATGTCAATAAGTTGGCAATTTAATCTACTATTTATCTCTTTGATATTTCCTTTTGAAGTGGAGAATTGATGGAAAGAAGAGATGGCGCCATCCTCCCTTTTTGGAAGGTCCATGGGGTGCCAATCTCTAGGAATGGAAGGAGGAAGAGAGAGGGGCCTGCCCCATCCTCTTGGTTTGGCATGAAAAGAGAGAGAAAGAGAGAGGGGCCACACTCCCTCTTTTGCATGAAAAACCCTAGATGGGGTGCCAAGGGTTGGTGCCCCACCTACTTGCCTTTCTTGATGAGGGGCACCCACTCAGTCTATCAATTTTGACTGGGGCAGCTCATCTACTTACCAAAAGAGCTTTAAATCATACTAATTAAGTCTAATTTTAATAAAAAATAATCATATTAAAAAGGTAAAAATCCTTATGAGATAAGGACTAGCCTTTTTTAAGTTGATTGGTTCTTGATTTGGATCAAAGAAGGGTCTATATAAAGATATAGTCTCTTAGGGTTCTAATTAATTAAATTTTAAGAAATCAAAACTCTCCTCTCTCCTGCCATACCCTCTCTCCCTCTTCTCTTTCCCACACCCAAGGGTTGGGTGTCCATCTTCCATACGCTAAGAAGAAGAAGGGTCTCTTCTACAGAAGGAACAAGGAGAAGAAGGCTGCAATTCAAGGGTTGAAGTTATAGTCAAGATTATTTACTGATCAAGGTTCAAAAAAGCAAAGATCTTACTTAGAGAAGAAGGTCGAATATGTGTACCTATAAATGTCAGATATGTGTGCGGCTCAAGGACCTTCAAATCTGAGATCATCGAAAATGATGAATTTCTACCGATGCAAAGGTATTGAAATTTGATTTTATCTTTGCTTTTATTTTTAGATTATATGCATATTTTTATTCTTGGATTTGGTAGGATTAAATGAGATCTAATGCATGCGGGGTTAAAGAATTTAACCCGATTCATTTTTCACTGCTCTTGAAAAGATTTTTGAAATCTATGCATGCATCCTACCCAATTTTCAAACAGTGGCATCAGAGCTAATTTTTTAAAAATATATATAATCTAATTTTTATCTTAGATCTGAAAGTTTTGTTGATTTAAAATTGATCTTATGCTGGTATAAGGTTGTCCTGGTATAGGATTTATCCCTTATATTGAAAAGATTGTCCTTAAAAGAGACACAAGTAGTTCTATGCATGCAATTTCAAAATTTTTTATATAGCGAAAGAATAAGATTAAACTATTTAATCTAAATCACATGTATAAAATTTAATCTAGACTATTATGTCATGAATAAAATATAAAATATGATGCACTTTAGATCTAAAAATAAAAACATACATCGATCTCATCGATGCTGAAATCCTAGATCTAACTATTAGATCTAATGATATGATCAAGATAATTTAGTAATAATTACCAAATAAATTTTATCTTGATCTCCTCTAGTCCAATGCTTGGAGAGGATGTTCCTTAGGTCACTCACAGCCATACGAAGGCATCTGGCCTCTACAAGAAAATCTATGCAAGGACTGATGCAGATCAGAGACTTGGAGGTGCTAGCCTGCAGGCAACTTTGACGGCTGATTTCTTCTTTTTCCTTCAAGCACCTTGACACTCCAAAGGAAGAAGATATTTAGAGGAGGAAGAGAGGAGAAGGAGAAGAGCTCTAGAAAAATAAAAACCAGCAAGGGGAGGGATGTATGACGCCAAGAACAAGGGACCCCTTTTTATAGGCAAAGACTAGGTTTTTCATCCACGGGAAAGGGCACCACAATCACCACACCTCAAACCATCTTTGGGCATCCCAAAATTTCTTGAAAGAGCTCCTAGGCATGGAGAAGGATTCTGGTATCTCACATGCCTAAGGACTCTTCAAGAAAAATAGAAAAAAATTCATTAAGGTACCAACAACTTTCCTTGCATAAAAAATTCTTTTTCTTGTTTTCATCTTATCTCTAATTTGGATCGCATTTGAATTTGATAAGAGATAGAATTATGAGTCATCAACCATTTCCGCCCACCCTTATTAAGTCTCCTACTTTGACACCAAAAGGGTCAAGCCAAATCCTATTTGGCATGGAGATATGGGCAAGGGTCCAATTGTGGTGCAAGGAGATAAGGATAGAGGCCTAGTTTGACAAGGACTCTTCATTTCTAACTCAATTCTAATCCAATTCAAATTTGGATTGAAGCCACTGATAGAAATAAATATAATCTAATTAGAAATCTAAATATCTCATCAAATTTTAAATCCAATTAAAAATTAGTCGAGTCCAAACCCTGATCGAATCAGGATTAGATTTTTCTTGTAATCAGGATTGATCATATCAAACCCACTCTGAGTCGATCTGAATCTCATTCAATCAAACTTGTTTTAAAGCTTTTTACTCAATTAAATTGAGTCAATTACTAACTAATTCTTTATTAATAATAGAGTTTCAGTCCCAGTGGGACTCTCCTTCAAAGTTCTAGGCTCAGTAGGACTTCTCACCAGAGTTACAATCCAATTGAACTCTTCAGCCATCAGATCTGACCAAATCTTCTAATACGTGTAACCTCATAGGTTCAAACCTAAGCCGGTAGCATAGAAATAATATTTTATACCAATCGATGTAACCATCTAGTAATGGTGACCTTCTAGAATCTACTGATGTATGGTTACCGTATAATTCATCCCTTTGACCCTAATGCTTAAGGTGACCTAAGATTTAACTGTCAACCCTAATTTAGTCAACCATATTATATTTCAATCTTTCATATCCATCTCATGGATTATCCTAATCAAGATTTTGCTAAATTGAAATATACTTGTCACGCCCCCGACCCGAGATTGTGAATCGAGGGTCATGGCAACCGCCGCATACTTATGAAGAACTCTCTCCATAATCATGCAAGGCATCTCATCACGATATCAATGCATCGCAGCAGAATAAATTCAAATAATTATTATTCAACTCTAATTCAAGTAATTAAATCAAATGTCTTACATCAAATAAAATTTTACTAACAATAAAACAATAGGTCTAAGTTCAATGAAGTTGACAATGCTAAATCTCGCCTCTAAAAGCTCTGTCCCAATATTTCTTCCCACGTTCGAAATTAATTATCTGAATCTGAAAAATAGAAAGAAAGGTAATGAGCTAGACAGCCCAGTAAGTAACAAGCATCTCTACCAGATATTTCAAATATTATATAATTTTCAAGAATAATGTTGCAAATAAACATAAGAGTATATTTCATGCTGTTTTAATACAAATCAAATATTTTTAAATATTCACATATAACATAATCATAAATCAGATTCGATGCAAAACACTCGTAACTCAACAACCTCGACTATGACCAACGTTTAACCCCCATTGGCGGGGTCCACAGAATACCAACGCACAACCCCCACTGGCAGGGTCCACAAATACCAGCGCACAACCCCCACTGGCAGGGTCCACAAATACCAGCGCACAATCCCCACTGGCAGGGTCCACTGAGTACCAACGTATAATCCCCATTGGCGGGGCCCACTGAAACATAGTTAGGCTGAGAGCAAAAATTCGATCTTTATCAAAACACTTTGTATCATAGTATATCATAATTTTTCACTGAATATGTGCATAATTCGACATACCGTAATATTTCAAAAGCACTTTTCTATCAAAACATAATTTCATAAATCATGCATAATTTTAGAGAATAATTATTTATTTTCAGAATAAATATGGAGTATCTCGAGAAGATGATTCATTACTTACCTTTCACGGAGCACTGAATGAATGGATCGACTAACTTCTAGGAGATTCTTCCGTGCCTATTATCCAAAATTATATTTTTTTACATTAATTTTAATTCAAAATTAAATCTAACAAATTTCAAAATCAAAATCTCGCTTAAAATCAGACTCGTCTCTAAACTCGATCAGAATCATCAGATGAAGCCTTACACTTTGCTAATCCTAGAGGAATAGCTTTAGAGAGAGAGAAATCCATCAGGAGAGAGAAATAATCTAGAGAGAGAAAATTCTAGAGAGAGAAAGTAGAGAGAGAAAGTCCAATTCCAGAGAGAGAAAGTCAGGGTTCAGACTGAAAGAAGAGAGAGAAGAGAAAGAAACTCTCTCTCTCATCAATTTCAATTTTATTTATTTATTTATTTATTTATTTATTTACTTACTTATATATATATATATATAAATATATATTTATTATTATTTCTTTTCTTTTCTTTTCTTTTCTTTTCTTTTCTTTTCTTTTTCTTCTTTTTCTTCTTTTTCTCTTTTTCCTTCTTTCTCTTTTCTTTTTCTTCTTTTTCTTTTTCTTCTTTTTCTTCTTTTCTTCTTTTCTTGGTTCTTCCCGTGCCGGAACAGAGGACGATAGTCTTCTGACCTTGACCGGTCGTTCGGGCCACGGCCGCCGCGGTGGAGGCCGGCGGCCGACACGGGCCACTCCCCGGTCACGGAGGAAACATGGCCGGCGATCAATTCCGATCGCCGGTGCTGGAAAATTCAAGGAAAAAGGCCCAAAAACAGGGTCTCTTTCCCGACAGAAAATCGGCGACTCTCATCGCCGGCAGCTACGCACAGGAGCATGGGAGGAAGGAGAAGAAAGAGGGGAAGAAGAAGGAGACTCACCTCGACCTCCGGTGTCCTCGTCGGCGGGCAATCACGACGAGAAGCAAAACGGTGTCTGTGGCTCAACTTCGGGAAAATCGAAGAGAAGGAGAGAGAGAAGAGGTCGATGATCGATCTCAAGAGAGAGGGGAGACCTTCTTATAGAGGGTCCTAGGATTTCGAGGGGTCCTAGGACTCCTAATGCACATGGGTCTCGCCGGAGAAGAAGACTCCTACCGGGAGTCTTCTTTTCGATTTTTACTCTATTTTTTTTCTTCTCTTTTTTTTTCATTTTGGTGGGCTGAGATTGGGCTTGGCTAGGTTTTGGGCTATCACATTCTTCACCCCTAAAAAAAAATTTCGTCCTCGAAATTTTTCATACCTGTCAGCATTGTATTGGAAGCCTGTGGATTCTGTTGAGTAAGCGCATAAACTCTTCCCTGGGTTTTAGAAATCTGTCCGCTACCCTTATGTTGTCCTTCATGAGTTCTTTTGCCAGCTTGATTTTCAGTATTTAACGGACAGCTAGCAATTTTATGATCCATCTGACCACATTTGAAACAAGCACCTGTATTCCAATAGCAATCCTTGTCTGCATGATTTTTGCCACATCTGGAGCACGGCTCACCATCAATCTGTTGAGTCTTATTGTCTACTGCTCCCTTAGCTGATCTTTTGATGTTTTTATTATTCTGCCCTTGTGTATCATTTGATTGTGCTCTCTTTCTTTGCTTTCTTTCCCTTTCTATGCATTCTTCATTGACTTCTCTTTCAATTATCAGTGCTTTGTTTACCACATCTGCATAAGTTGTCAATTCATATGGAACCACTTATTTTCAAATTTCAGTTCTCAGTCCTATCTCGAACTTGTGAACACGTTCTTGCTCACCATCCACTAATCTCAGAGCAAATTTTGCTAACTCTGTAAATTTTGCTTCATATTCAGTCACACTCATACCCTTTTGCTTCAAATAAATAAACTCTTGCTCTTTCTGGATCCTTATACTCCGAGGAAAGTACTGATCATAGAATACAATCCGAAATCTTTCCCAGGTAAGTATTTTGTCGTCTTGTTCAAGCTGCGCTGTAGTCGCTGACACCAGTTGTATGCTTCTCCTTGTAGTAAATAAGCTGCATATCGAATCTTTTCTTCATCAAGACACTCTTGGACAGTGAAGGCCTTCTCCATCTCCATTATCCAGTTGTCAGCCTCCAAAGGTTCAATAGTCCCCTTGAAAGCTGGAGGGGCAAGCTTTTTAAATTCTGAAATGTTGTTCCGTTGTACTGGTTGCTCTCCATGTTGTGGTGGTAGATGTTGATGTTGTTGTGTATCTCGTTGTATCTGCTGTTGTTCAAACATTTGCTGTTGTATTTGTTGTTGTGCTTGTACCATCCTGATTAGGGTCTGCATTAACTGAGCCATATCTGGTTCTTGACGTGCTCTCGAAGTACTTCCATTAGGATCTACGACTCCCCCCTCCTGAGGGGTACCACTGGTCAGATGGGGAGTGCTACCATCCCGTGGTTGTGATGTCTCTCTTGCAATTCCTTGAGTAGTTCTTGTCATTCTACGGGGAGGCATGATAACCTTTGTAGTAGTAAAACCTTATTAGATTCATTGATCTATTTGTTATGATGGGTTTATTATGATGCTCATATTCTAACGTCCCAATATTCCTAATGTTTACCCACCTACACTCATACTATGTCAAATTCTATGTGTCATAATTTATCTACTTATGCTCTGATACCATATTAATTGTCACGCCCCCGACCCGAGATTGTAAATCGAGGGTCATGGCAATCGCCGCATACTTATGAAGAACTCTCTCCATAAGCATGCAAGGCATCTCATCACGATATCAATGCATCGCAGCAGAATAAATTCAAATAATTATTATTCAACTCTAATTCAAGTAATTAAATCAAATGTCTTACATCAAATAAAATTTTACTAACAATAAAACAATAGGTCTAAGTTCAATGAAGTTGACAATGCTAAATCTCGCCTCTAAAAGCTCTGTCCCAATATTTCTTCCCACGTTCGAAATTAATTATCTGAATCTAAAAAATAAAAAAAAAGGTAACGAGCTAGACAGCCCAGTAAGTAACAAGCATCTCTACCAGATATTTCAAATATTATATAATTTTCAAGAATAATGTTGCAAATAAACATAAGAGTATATTTCATGCTGTTTTAAT